>NC_134415.1:125007159-125237130 GCF_030867145.1 Opisthocomus hoazin
GCATTTATGCTGGTATCTGCATCATTCTGCTGAGTGGGGCAGTACTATTTTGCCTGACAACCAGGCAGCTATCAGAAAAGGTGGAGGGAAAAGACAAGCTCTGAATTAAATGTACTTCTGGAGTGGGTTTAAATTTGTTCTGCTGTTAGTAGAGAGAAATTTTAAGAAGGGCTAGATGCCAAATTGGAAAGGAATGAAAGCTAAGAGCAAGTCTGATACAAGCTCAGAAAGAACCTGTTTAACTCGTACATTATGTTCCCTTGCATTCAGACCTGTCCTTTGCTGTATTTCTTGAACAGCTGTACCTTAGGTTCAGCATTCCAGCAGTCAGGTCCTCTCTTCCTCTTTTTAAACCTTCCAAGTGATCTACTGAATTAATCTGCCTGTCATTTGCATTTAAAGAGCTTCAGGGCCAGATAGTTAAAGGTGTTTAAGAACATGGAAATTCAGATAGCTAAAAAAGTACCTTTAAAAATCTGCCTCCAATGACACTCTAAATAGCTGGTTCTTCTGCTTTCCTACTCAGGTCATACTTTGCCATTCGTCAGTAGGTTGAAATTTCAAACATAACATGTTAGCCTTTTAAATTTTAATAGGCAAGAAAGAGCAGTTGCATCAGAGTAGGAAAATACAATCCAGGCCTGGAAAGATTTAAGTTGCAGAGGATCCGAACTGGAAATTCTGGGGTTGTTTGGTAGTGTTATTTTCTGGAATTTGTTCATCCATTCTCGGCTTACCTTTACAGAGCTCTGTTAGCTGTTGTAGATAAAATTAACCCCATTCCTGGTCATTTATTTTGTTGCTGTTGTTCCATTCAGAAAGTCAAAATAACTCAGTGGAAAATGAGTTGGAACTTGTCTTAATTATCTGCATTGTTTAAATAGCATGTGAAGACGCCATGTTGCTCCGTAAGTATTCCTTTCCTTCTATCAATTCTTATAATCAAAATCTAAACAAAGGCAGCAGCTATGAGTGGGGGAAACTACTACCATTTCCATGGAGGAAGATGGAAATCATAGATCATAGAACTGTAGAATGGTTTGGATTGGAAGGGACCTCATAGATCATCTAGTTCCAACCCCACTGCCATGAGCAGGGACACCTTCCACTAGACCAGGTTGTTCAAAGCCCCATCCAACCTGGCCTTGAACACTTCCAGGGAGGGGGCATCCACAGCTTCTCTGAGCAACCAGTTCCTAAGATCTAGTCCATCTCACTTGGATTCCTCACTTGTACATAAATAGGAAGTGCTCAGTAAAACACCTTCTAACTTAGGTGCCTATGATCCCTGTGGGACGGATGAAGTGAGACACATGGCTTGAAAGGCCTCTTATTCTGAAGGTCTGCTGAAAAGTGCAATGGGAGAAATTCAAAAGATATGAAAGAAAATGCCTGTCAGCCAAAGCTGTGTCTGGATGTACTCTACACCCACTTAACTCTGGTGCCTTGTCTATCTCTCTCCATTGACTGGATAACAACTGCAGATAGCGGTGAAGCGTTCATTGCTGTATTGGTCCAGATGCCGCAGTAATTGCATTGCTATAGGCAGCTATAGCAGGTGGACCAAAAAGGACCTTTGGTGCAGAACTGGACATTTTTCTCCATCACTGGTTGTTGTTCTTAGCAACATTCAAGGACAGGTGCTTAATTCCTATACATGACAGAAGTATGTGTTGCTCTAGAAGTTATTAATAATGAAAAATGAGATCAAGGAATATTGAAACACGTTCTTCTGCTTGTAAATGTTAGCAGATTAGAAGATCTTAACAGATGCTGATCTCTAGGATGCTGCACACTTTGTCATATTCTTTTCATTCCTTTGTGCTCCAGGAAGTAGAACCTCAGACGTTTTGTTTTTCTGTTTCTGTGCAATATGTTACATACTCTGCTACCCTTCTCTAATTCTTCTATTCTTTTGGAGATGGGTGAATCAGGACAGCATATCATATGCAATCTATGTATGCACCATTGATTTACAGACTTGTGTCATAATGCTTACACAGTTTTTTGAGATAATACGGACCAATTGTCATGCTTCTTTGTCAGTGTTCTGATCCAATTTCTCGGAGAGGAGGCAAAAATGCACGCCATTTGCAATTTTAGTGTCCCAAGAATTGATGTGTGACGTTAGTGTTGGGTCTAAGAAAGCAGAAAGCAAGGTATTGCAGACCAGATTCACCTTTGAGAGACTGTGCTCATACAGGAAGGACTGGATTTGTGAAGTGCACTCCTGATCAAGTG
This sequence comes from Opisthocomus hoazin, assembly GCF_030867145.1. NCBI lineage: Eukaryota > Metazoa > Chordata > Aves > Opisthocomiformes > Opisthocomidae > Opisthocomus > Opisthocomus hoazin. The sequence continues at coordinate 125,009,401 of NC_134415.1, forward strand.
GGATGGAGATGCTCATCATGGGTAAGGCTTAGCTATTTTAGTGGACCTCAGTGAATGTCCTTATCTGCCACATCTGTTACGTGATCGCATCTCCCGTGCTGTGTGACTGTGTGGATAACTTGACAACCATATGTGTTAAGGTGAGAGCAGTAGTTATCTCAATGGCTGTGATCCTGTCACTCTACGCTACAGCCTACAGAGATTTCCCTTTCTCTCTCTTTCCTGAAAAGAGGTATCAGAGATTCCCTGGTGGTAAAAGAAGTAAGGGTTTGGCAGCAAGCTTGGAAACAGCAGCTCTCAGAATACCTTAGCTGAAAATCAAGCACCTGGAAAATGTGAATATGTGATAGAAGAAAATTGTTCTTCTTGAAGAAAATAAGAGTATGCCAGCAATGGTCAAAATGAAAGCATCCTTGACATTGAAAGGACACCAGGTAATGCGAAGACCCAGGAGCCAGTCTGAAGTCAGAATGAACGAATGATTTTTTTTCCCCTGAAGTTTTTTGTTTCCTAATCCCACTGTCTCTCATAACCCCCTAAAACATATGAAATGCAGTACTGTGGGAAGCTACAAGGTTAAACTTGTAACAAAATTCATTAACCTGCTTCTGTTGCAGTGCAAGGGACAAACTTTGCTCTGAGCTGTGATGATTTAAATCAGGGTCATCTTCCTCTGAGTCAGTGAAAAAGCAGCATTGTAACATCTGAGCGGGTGAGATCAGTATCAAGCCCTAGGTATTTTACCTCACAAATGGTGTATTGTTTAATGTTCACCTCTCCAGCGTTTCAGAAACTTCTCTGGTCATTATTAAATGGATCAGTTTCCTAAGTTTTTCTGCAGCTGTCTTTTATCATTACAAGCTATGTTCCTAAATTCTCCCACCTCCCAGATCCTGAGCCCCTAACAGCTGCGTATTGTGTACAGAATATGAATAATTTTTGACACTATTGACTGGCTGGCAACCAGAATTTTTCTGAACCCTGCTTCTTCTTCCATGGGATTCTCCTTTTGCACTGCTGTTTTACACTCCCAATTCCTTATCACAGGAACTTAGCAATTTATAATCAGACAGAAACATGCATTCTGTAAAATGAATGGAAAAACCTCAGACAAACTACTTATTACTCAAAAAGAATCAGCTTAAACTTCTTGTATTTGCACTGCTGTGAAGAAAATACAATGTCACAAAGGAACTGACAAGAATACACAGAGGTCGCAGTCTTACAGAACGAATGCACTAATACTGTACGGGGACAGAATAAGTCTAAGTTAGCTATTCACTCCTAGTCTCTAACCTGCTATTTTAAGTTGCACAGGATTTAAAAGCTAAATCAGGAAAGGCAGTGGAGAATGTACAGTAAAGAACAATGCAGCTGTATGATAGGGAGATGGATTACATAAACCTATTATTTCGCTTCCAACTCTAACATCTATGATTACAGAAAGCAGTGCATCTGAGCACAGTTGGGGTCTATTGATTTCTCTATCTGATGACTTAAAATGGCAAATAAAATTTTCCTTCATCCCCAACAATTCTTTTCTGTAGAGGGCTTGAAATGTCGAAGGAACTTCTAGATCCTCTTCTTCTATATACACTTTTCTGCTACAAAAATGTAGACATCTGCGCATATGTGGGTCATCTTTTCCAAATAAAACGTTAATTTTTTTCACTGCAATTTTTTTTGTTTGTTTGTTTTTAATATTTTTGTTGATTGAAATGGCATCTGGGCTCTGCAGTACTTGGATGGCTGTGTTGTGAATTGACAAAATAGACTGAAATAAAATATATATGTAGCTAGATTCACAATAGTTGGACAGCAGACAAAGTCATTGGCTGGGATCTATGTTCCAACATAGGTGGAGGAAACCCAGTGTGTCTTCTGCATTACCGAGACAAAATTTCACCAGAACAGCCTATGCGGATCATTAATAATGGGGCAGTAGGTTAGAACTAGAGGGTCAAGTCATGGTTCAATCCATACAGTTGTGAAAGGGATTAAAAAGACCAAAGCACGCACTTGTATTCACAGAGGAGAGAACAGTCTATACAGAAGACACCCAAGCGAGTGAATGGAAGGAAATACATAAAATAAGGAACAGATGAAGTCTTGAGTCTGCTGTGCACAACACAGAGCACAAAATAGCTGTGGTAGCGACCAAACGTCTATGGGACCAAACAGAGACCACACATAAAAACTGTTCTAGTCAACTGGAGAGACAAATAAGAGACACATGGACCCAAATTCAACTAATTAAATGACCAGCACTTAGATTTCTATGGATTTTCAGAAAGCAGACATCCTGAAGTAGACAGCATAGGTTGGAGGAATCATGCTTCAAGACTGGCTGTTTCCATACATTGTCTATTTGGGCATGGCTGGATAGGGCTTTAAGAAACCTGGTCTAGTGGAAGGTGTTCCTGCCCATGGCAGAGGGGTTGCAACTAGATGATCTATAACATCACTTCCAACCCAACCCATTCTGTGATTCTGTGATAAGGGAGAGGAGAGGAGAGGAGAGGAGAGGAGAGGAGAGGAGAGGAGAGGAGAGGAGAGGAGAGGAGAGGAGAGGAGAGGAGAGGAGAGGAGAGGAGAGCAGAGGAGAGGAGAGGAGAGGAGAGGAGAGGAGAGGAGAGGAGAGGAGAGGAGAGGAGAGGAGAGGAGAGGAGAGGAGAGGAGAGGAGAGGAGAGGAGCTCACTTCCAGTAAATGTAAAATCCTGATAAAAAAATCAGCAAGACAGAAAAATATTGGGATTTGCCTACGTGTGTGGGACAGATGCTATATATTTGTAGGCGAACACTTAAGTAATAATTAAGGTTTCTTCCTATAGAATGTACAGTTCCTCCTGCCAAAATTAACTGGGAAGACACTAAAGGAGCTGCAGCTAATAGCACAAATACATCGAAATGTTTCTGTTCTCCTTCTGTGCTGTTTTGGAGCACTACCAAACTATCTGCAAGCAGGATGCCAGTTCTAACATTTGAATTCAGATGTAAAATAAGTGGGCATTCAGGAAATCTAATATTCTGATAGGAATGATTCACCTGCCTTCAGCCAGAAATCCACACCTTCATACTGCAGATATTCACTAGCACAACAAACAATGAAAACATCAATGAAATAAATGCTTGCTCCCCATTAGTATGTGGAATCCAAGAGCTGTAACAGTGACAAGTATGCTAATGTGAGGACCAAGACATGGACAATGCTGTGGGTGTATTTTCCTTGGTCCAATTTGTCAATGAATTGCCTGAGAAGAAATCAGTATTTCTCTGAATAGATCCATACAATCAGTCACCTGATCTAGGTTTCAGATATCTTTCAGCTGCATTATTTTAACCACTATAGCATTTTATTCTGGCAGAGCGATTTTTTTAAATTGCCTTTATTTTTCCTCTCGTGAAATCTTGCAAGGCAAAGGTAGCAGGAGGTGAAATATTTTGCTCTGATGTTATGCTCAGTAATTCTGTGGAATTTATTGTCTCAGAAGACAGGAGCTTTTATGTTCACAAGATTATGGTTTTGTTTTGTTGTTTTCTCATTTCTGCTGCTGTTAAACTTAAACTTTGACTGCATACTATGTTAATACCTGAATCAAGAGTACTTCACTGGCTCAGAATCCACAGAAAGGCTGTGTCTGCTGAGGAGGTGATACGGGACCTGCTCAAATCCAAATCTGACTTTTCCCCAAGTACATTGTCAGAGGCATTGGGTGTAACTCAAGTTGACCTCAAGTTGCGTCAGGGTAGGTTTAGATTGGGTATTAGGAAAAATTGCTTTACTGCAAGAGTGGTCAGGCTTTGGACCAGGTTGCCCAGGGAAGTGGTTGAGTCATCATCCCTGGAAGTGTTCAAAAAACATGTAGATAGGGCATTTCAGGACACAGTTCAGTAGGCATGGTGGCATTGGGTTGATGGTTGGACTTCATGATCTTAGAGGTCTTTTACAACCTTAATGATTCTATGATTCTATGAACTTTAAAGCAGGGCAGTGTACAGCTCCCTGTGCCTCAGTACGGACTGCAGTGTATGTGCATATCCATAAACCTCATCTCTGCACACTGAGCAGTGCCAGGGTTTTAATCTGGCCCTTAGGCCAGCTGGCATGCTACAGCCCTTCTCTAAGCTATTAAACTTCTCTGTCCTCTAGGCAGGATGACCACATACAAACTTCTTGCTGGGAGCAGTTCCTTGCTCATACTAACTCCCAGCCATGCCCAGGGGTTGTTTGGGACAGCGGTCATTGAGGGGACACAAAGCCAGGCTAGGACCATCCTTACAATTTATTAGTAGACAGGCTGAAATTGTGGGGCCCCAGCCAATGTCCTTGAACTGGGTATAGGCATAGCCTTGGGTGCCTGGGTATAATCTACCATGTATGACCTTTCAAGAGTGTGTTGATGACCTAGACCAGTACAAAGGGAAGCCAGTCCTACATGCAACCAGGCATCGTGGGATAGGTAGGATGTCGAAGGCCAGTCTGACCTGCTTCTCACTGGAGGTCTTCTGCAAGCACCACAAGGTCTTTGAAGAAGTGCATTTGCAGTGGGAGAGGGCTCGGTCACGAGGTACAGAAATGCAACTGAGCTCACCGGACAAAACAACTGTGCTGATTTGTGAAAGACAAGGGCAGCTAACTCCTGCTGAGCTTGCAGCTAGGTTGGCAACATGCTTTCTCCAGAGCTGGAAGGGTACACTGAACTATGAAATACTCACTAGTCATTTTTTCTGCTGCCAGTGGAGACTGAATTAGGATAAAATTCCAAGTTAATTGGATAAGCCTCTTAAAATCACTAATAAGTGAAGCACAGTGCGCAGCCTCTTATTGGATTATTTATTAGACACAGTGACTGTCAAGCAGAAAGTAAATTCCCATTTTTATCATAAAGCAGGCAGTGAGGGCTCCTACTTTTTCTCTTCAGAGAACTTTTTCAGTGCAAGCTTTGTAAATTTCATTCAAAGTCAAAGAATGAATTTAAAACCTAGTAATGGCAAAGAAAGAGTTTTCAAAGAGAAATTCCCTGCAAGTACAGTGCCATTGTTGTGCTACATTTTCTTTTGAAATGCCAGCAAGAAACAATTAAGCAGCAGCACTTGTAATGTATAATTGATGGTTTGCAGGTATCTAGAAACTTAGAGCAATTAGGCCCAGGGTGCAACATTACTTATTCATCACCATCTGGAACTTATGACTTTATAAGCCCTGCTATAGTTTATGTTTGTCTGGCAGAAATGGCAAGTTTAGCATTTAAGTGCTGCATTATGCTGCAGAAGGTAAATATTTAATAATGTCGCGACATAATGCAGCTGAGTGGGATAAGATGAACATGTTGTGTGGTCAGAGCATAGCATCATGTAAATACTACAAAATACAAGGAACAGAATGCCATTCCGAGAGCAAGAGAACAGAGCATACTTCCAAATAGATCTACAGCATTTCTATCACATCAATAGAAAGCTATGGCATTGATCCTTGGGTCACAGTGTGTATTGTCCAGTAACAGTTACGATTTAACTTTAGATATGATTCAGCTAGGTGAAAGAACTGTTTCTATGAAAATCTGAGAATCTCCCACTTTCTTTTTGATGATAAAGCAGAGGTAGACTACAGATGGATAGGGAATTTTGGAGGAAATGTTTTCTTTTCAAAAAATGTAATTTCATTGAGCATCAACCTTTTCTAGGTACTACTTTGGCAAATTTTCCACTGGGAAAAGAAATAAAGACAAAAAAATCCATTGAAAAACCCAGCCACAAAGAAAAATAAGATCAAACCTCAAATCCAGAAAAGTTAATTTTATAAGTCTTCATCATTTTTTAGAGGGAGAAATTCCTCCTTGGAAACAGAGCTAATTTTTCTGCTATCTGTTACCCCCACTTAAAACCAAAGAGCAAGGCTGGGTGAAATGTTCTGTCTGGTTCTATTCCAACATTCTTCAGATTTAGAGATCAGTCATGTTCAAGAGACTGATTTGATTCATGACTGGAATCTTTCTTATACCACTGAAACTCTCATGGTTCTGGAAGACGAGTTTCTACTCTGCTGTGGTCTGGTAACCCACCCCAGATCAGCTCAGATGACTGGCAGTGGTTTGATTTGCTCCACCTCCTACCTCCACGTAGAGAGGAATCCTGCAGTCAACAACTCCCTTTTAAAGAAGCTTGATAAAATTAAATGATTTTTCTGCACTGTCGCCACCTCACAGATCCTGACGAGCACAGTCAAAACAGCTCGTAGTATTTTGTATGTGCATGGAAGATGGTAATGTTATGCCTTAATGGCTACATTCATTCAATGGCCAATGGTGCAAAACACCTGTAGCGGTAAGATAAAGGTGCAGTTTTAACTCTTCACATTAAATAGGTCCATGTAGGTGATACCCTACCAGGGAACCTGAAGTTCTTCGGGATGCAGGTGCTTGCAACAAGCCTCCTTCACAGAAAAATCCCACTGATGAAAAACAGCTCAGTCCTGGTGGCTGACTGCAAGTGTGTAATCAGCTATTATGTTCAACATTTTTGAGACTCACACAGGAAGGTTGCGACAGAAGAACAATGCAAAGTCTTTCCTCTTTCTGCTAGAGACAAAATTGCAACAAATGTCGTAGTGGAGTAGATTTTACTGACTCATGGAGTGATTGAGAAGGATGCTGTGTTGTTCTGATCCTCACAGGCCAACAAATATGGCATTGACCATGCTGGATAGGTATTGTCTTATCTATAACATCAATTGAATGAAATGATTGTTCACTTTCCTATCTTAATTTGTTACTTCTTGACTTAATTACCTTATTGCATGTATTCTTATCATGCATTTCGTTGACTTGACTTTTTTCAAATGTCCTCATCTAAATTTATAGTTGTACAAACACACTGGGCCTTCTTCTGCAACTAGGTTAATACAACAGTACTTTCATTCATTCAAATTGTTCTGAATTTTGAGTCAGCCCACACAGAAACAGAGCATAATATTGCCAGCATGAGTTTCAGAATGTTGTCGGTTTTGTTATAGCTCCAGTTCCTGAAATCCAGTGATGACATAAATGCTTCAGTTTTCACGGTTACATAGAAAATAAAAAAATCTGACCTATAAATGCTATTAATGTGAAAGCAAATGAAAACAACACTTTGATCGTTATTGCTATAAATTCATATTTTATCAGGGAGCCCAATTCATGATATATAACTCTTTGAGGATGACAATAATTAGACTCTGCAGTGTTTGATATTTTATAAAACAATATTGCAAAGCTAATCGAAGCCCTAAGCAAATGAGGAGCTGTCTTATGTACTGTTGTAGAATAGATTAAAAATATGCATTATTAGTATAACAGCATGGACTCTTATTCTCTCCAAAGTGCCTTAAGTATCATTTATTAAAATCACTAAAACATTTAACAGCACTTTCTAAAACAATTTTCAGGCAAGGAGAATCAGTTTTATTTCAAGTATAATTTTCACCAGGTAGATGGCCACTTTCAGTGCAAGACTGATTTACATTGGTACCTTATGTTTTCAAACTTTTTGTGTATGGTGACAGCACAGAGACATACATCACGTGAAGGTAGAGAGAAGTAGTGTTTATTACAGAAGGATCAGGGGCTGATTAAAGTCTCTCTAGCCCTGACACTAGGTAGCAGCTGCCAAGGTCTCTATTATCTTTTATAATCCATTTTTCTCCTTTTTTTTTTAAAGTCTGTGGCTATGGTGTTTCTGCAGGAGAGTTTTGCTGTCATGAATCGGATGCAGTGCTGTAATGATGTCACAGCTGAGTCTGCTGAGAGACTGAAAAAGTCTGACATGGACTGATATCAGCATCATCCCAGAAAAAAAAATTGTGGAACATGAAAAACACAACTGACCACTGCTCAAACACAGTGGCTCCTTCTCCGTTTTCAGAGAAGCCAGAGGCATCTACTTTGGAGGTAACCATCCTTCAGGGAAGAGAAAATAGAGCTTTTCTTCCATCAGTGCAGTTTGGAAAAGGCAGGGTCATGAAGCACAACAGAGCCCTGAGTCCCTACGACCCAAGTCTATGTCACCGCTATGCTGCACAAGGCACTGCAGGTGCCCCTGAATCTGACAGGATCATTGCTCTGCAGAGGAAGACCAACACCTCCCAGAGCTACAGAAATCAAAGGATGAGCACGAACAGCTAAATTGTCATAAGGGATTCATCCTGCTCCTGCCCTCATTCAGGATTCCTGTGTGATGAGGTGCATCTGAGAGGAAGATGCATATTTCTGATTGCTTCCCACCGTTTCTGAAAATCTGCAGGGAAAAATCTCCCTGAGCACTAAATAGCACTTTGCTGACAGTGCTAGACATAGCAAAGATGAGTGAGCAGCTCTGTATTCCTGTTTTCCCATGTGGCTGCATGCTGTGTGGTGTGGATCAAAGCACTTGACACTGGGGGCTGCAGCATGGAAAGTTAGAATCATAGAATTGTAGGTTGGAAAAGACCTCTAAGATCATCAAGTCCAACCATCAACCTAATGCCACCATGCCTGCTAAATCATATCCCAAAGTGCCATATCTACATGCATTTTGAACACCTCCAGGGATGGGGACTCAATCACCTCCCTGGGCACCCTGTTCCAATGCCTGACCACTCTTTCAGTAAAGAAATTTTTCCTAATAGCTAATCTAAACCTCCCCTGATGCAACTTGAGGCCATTGCCCCTTGTCCCGTCACTAATGACCTCGGAAAAGAGATCAACACCTGCCTCACTACAACCTCCTTTCAAGTAGTCATAGAGAGCAGTAAAGTTCCCCCTCAGCTTCCTCTTCTCCAGACTAAACAGATCCAGTTCCTTCAGTCACTCCTCTTAAGACTTTTTCTCTAGACCCTTTACCAGCCTTGTCGCCCTTCGCTGGACACCCTCCAGCAATTCAATGCCTCTCTTGTAGTGAGGGGCCCAAAACTGAACATAGTAATCAAGGTGTGACTTCACCAGTGCCGAGCACAGGGGCACGATCACCTCCCTACTCCTGCTGGCCACACCATTCCTGATACAACCCAGGACAAGGCTCAGGCAACACCTGCCTTTCATGAACACATGATGGCTGGGCCTGATCCCCTGGTTGTCATTCACATGCATGAAGAGCACACTCAAGATGAACCGCTCCATAATCTTCCCCGGCACCAAGGTCAGGCTGACAGACCTGTAGTTCACAGGATCCTCCTTCTGGCCCTTCTTGTAGATGGGTGTTACACTGGCGATCCTCCAGTTACCTGGGACCTCCCCTGTTAGCCATGATGGTGAAGGAGAGTGGCTTGGCCAGTTTCTCCACCAGCTCCCTCAGCACTTTTGGGTGGATCCTGTCTGGCCCCATAGATTTATTATTGTCCAGGTGGCACAGCAGGTTGTTGACTGATAACTCCTGGATTATGGGAGGTTTGTTCCGCACTCCTTCCCTATCTTCCAGCACTGGGGGCTGACTACCCTTGGTATAACCAGTCTGACTATTGAAGACTGAGACAAAGAAGGTATTAAGGACCTTAGTCTTTTCCTCAACCTTGTTCACAATATTCCCCCTCGCATCCAATAAGGGATGGAGACTCTCATTGGCCCTCTTTTTGTTGTTGATGTATTTGTAAAAACATTTTTTGTTGTCCCTTACAACAGTGGCCAGCCTGAGTTCTAGCTGGGCTTTTGCTTTTCTAATTTCCTCTCTGCATGACCTAACAAGACCCCTGTACTCCTCTTGAGTCGCCTGCCCTTTCTTCCATAGGTGGTAGACCCTCCTTTTTATCCTGAGTTCCAGCAAGATCTCCCTGTTCAGCCAGGCCAGTCGTCTCCCCCATCAGTTCGTCTTGCAGCACATGGGGACAGCCTGCTCCCGTGCCTTAAAGACTTCTTCCTTGAAGAATGTCCAGCCGTCATGGACCCCTTTGCCCTTCACCACTCTCTCCCAAGGGACCCTCTCAACCAGCATCCTGAACAGGCCAAAGTCTGCCCTCCGAAAGTCCACGGTGGTGTGGTGGTCCACGCTGGCCCCCCTCTTCACCTCGAACCAAGAACTCTGTCATTTCATGGTTACTAAGCCCAAGATAGCCTCTGACCACCACATATCCCACCAGCCCTTCTCTGTTAGTGAACAGCAGGTCTAGCAAAGCACCTCCCCTGGTAGGCTCACTTACCAGCTGCGTCAGGAAGTTATCTTCCACACACTCTAGGAACCTCCTAGACTGTTTCCTCTCTGCTGTGTTATATTTCCAGCAGATGTCCCCCACGAGAATAAGAGCTAGTGATTTTGAGACTTCTGCCAGCCTCTTGTAGAAAACTTCATCTGCCTCTTCCTCCTGGTTGGGTGGTCTGTAACAGACTCCCAGCAGGATGTCTGCCTTGTTGGCTTTCCCCCTCATCTTTATCCATAAGCATTCAACCTTGCCATAACAATCATCGAGCTCTGTACAATCGAAGCAGTCCCTGACGTACAGAGCCAATCCACCACCTCTCTTTCCTAGCCTATCCCTTCTGAAGAGCTTGTAGCCATCCATCGCAGCACTCCAGTCATGAGAGTCATCCCACCACATTTCTGTGATGGTGACCAAGTCCTGCTGTGCAATGGCTTCCAGGTCCTCCTGTTTATTGTCCATGCTGTGTGCATTGGTGTAGATGCACATGAGCTGGGCTATCGACCTCACCCCCAACCCCAACATGCCACGGCTGGGTTCATCACATTTCCTGAGGAAAAGGACTTAGGGGTACTGCTGCATGAGAAGCTCAACATGAGCCAGCAGAGTGCGCTTGCAACCCAGAAAGCCAGCCATATCCTGGGCTGCATCTGCATCAAGAGAAGCATGGCCAGCAGGTTGAGGGAGCGGATTCTGCCCCTTTACTCCACTCCCTTGAGACCCCACCTGGAGTCCTGTGTCCAGCTCTGGAGCCCCCAACATAAGAAGGACATGGATGTGTTGGAGCGTGTCCAGAGGAGGGCCACGAAGATTATCCGAGGGCGGGAGTACCTCTCCTATGAGGACAGGCTGTGGGAGTTGGGGCTGTTCAGCCTGGAGGACCTGGTGACCTCAGAGCAGCCTGCCAGTACCTGAAGGGGCCTACAGGAAGGATGGAGAGGGACTTTTCACAAGGGTGTGTAGTGACAGGACAAGGGGGAATGGCTCTAAACTAAAAGAGGGCAGATTTAGATTAGATATTAGGAAGAAATTCTTCCCCATGAGGGTGGTGAGGCCCTGGCCCAGGTTGCCCAGAGAAGCTGTGGCTGCCCCCTCCCTGGCAGTGTTCAAGGCCAGGTTGGATGGAGCTCTGAGCAACCTGGTCTAGTGGAAGATGTCCCTGCTCATGGCAGGGGGGTTGGAACCAGATGACTTTTAAGGTCCCTTCCAATCCAAACCATACTATGATTCTATGCTTCTATGATCACTAGTGAGCCTGGTTATATCCCCTTTTCCCTTTGAACCTAGTTTAAAGCCCTCTCGATGAGTTGACCATAAAGGAAACAAACTGAGGCAAATGCAGCTGCCTAGGATGACTGCAACAGAACTTGAGTTAGAGTTTGCTTCAAGAAATGACAAAATTATGGTAACCACCAGCTTTTTATATAGTCTTATAGCACACAGGATGGACACTTTCATATCCCAGAATAGCTCTTGCCGTAGAAAGTGGGCAAAAAAAGAAAAAAAAAGGTAATCTGTAAACATCTTCCAAGCTTGCGTTATTTGCTTAGATGAGCTTGAACGGAGGCATTCAGACTAAAGGGATTTTGTCCAAGGTGATTATTTGTCCATGTCATAGACAAACAGAGGAACCGTTTCCAGCCTATTCATGAACTAAGCTTCTGCAGCAGGAATGAAAATCACGCAAAGAGCGGTGTGCTTACACCAGAGACCCGCAGTCCTTCTGAATGGCAGTGACAACCTCCTACCAAGATAATGAAAAAGCTCCTTCCTTTGGAGGGGCAGCATCCAGACTCAGGTTTGAGGTCTTTCGTACTCAATCCTTCTCTGCTGCAGTGATTGTACTGGCTGCCAGTTACCCCATTGTTTTACTGACTTACTATGGACCACAGTAAATGTAGGGGAAGTACAGTGCTGATTGAAAGCAGGCAAGAAAAAGTACTCCAAAGAAACTTAGCAGGGACGTGGGCTTTTTTTTGTTAGCAAATAATGACATGTACTGTCAAGAGCTGCTGAGATCATCAGTTGCCCATGTCCTCCATTGGGTGTCCATAGGCTATTTGTGATTGGATTCCCTTTCATCAGGATCTAGAGATCTGTGCTGTCCTCTAAAGTTTAGCTGTTGCATCACTTTTCCTTGTGCAGCATTTGTTACACAACATTATTCTTTTTTCCAGCCTAGATTTATTTGTGAAGGTCACAGAGGACTGGCTGTGATAAAGGCTCAAAAGCCTTCACTTTGTTTCTGAATTGTTCTTGTTAATTCAACGCTGATTGAAGACTGATACAGCCCTGGAGATCAAAGTCTCTTATCCCCCATGACGGCTCCAGCTTCTTGTTGTGGCACTTTTGGCTTGACCTAGAGGCAGTATAGGTTCCAAATCTATGAAGTCCTTCACACTTTTCAGATGAATCTCATTGATGCAAGTTTTGGTAATGGTTTTGTGATGTGAACGTCCGTTCTCCCGAAATTAAACTGTCATCCAACACTTGGCTGAACTCAGATCACAACTGAGAGTGCTCTGAAAGACAATTCTACTATTTTTCATAATCATCCAGTTGTTGAACTGCGCTTTGAGTCTTCAGGAATAGACACTGTCAAATTTACCACCTACAAGAAAAGTGGCATAACCTTTCTGTTGATCTGCGTGCTAGTTGTATCACTTGTTTAAAGCTACTCAAGGCCTGGAATACTTTAAAATCCATATACGGGGATTTAGATGAATAATACCTTTGAAGCAGAAAGATCAGGCCGGCTCAGATCAATTGCTTTTTCTCATGTACAAATCAAGTAGTTCACAGCAACAGAGCATCAACATGGCCACAGTAAATCTTGTGGGGTCAGTCCGCGGTTTATCACAGAAACATCACATCCCCTTGAGTACTTGTAATTATGGGAAATTTTAATTAAAAATGTGTATTTTGTCATGGAGAGATATGCCGTTTTACACGGTGAACTGCATTCCAGTCTTTCCCTTGTGCTCCAAGATCTGTAAAGTCTTTTTTGTCCAGTGGATTTTGGGCATAGGAAGAATTACATTTTCCTTGGTTTTGCTGGAATCCAGGGACTGCAGGGCTACTTGACACTTGTCAGAAACATGCTAAGGAAAATAGCTCCCAAACTTTTCCATGTGGGCAGGGGACCATCATCTTAATGTGGCTGTGAGGAGCATAGACATGGTTCATGGGGTTTGCAGTGTGCACACATTTGAAGTATGCTGTCTTGGATGACACACGAACAGCACGAATGACTACAAGATACAGAATCACTGAATCACAGAATGTTTGGGGTTGGAAGGGACCTCTGTGGGTCATTTACTTCAACCCCCGTGCTGAAGCAGGGTCACCTACAACAGACTGCACAGGACCTTGTCCAGGCGGGTCTTGAATATCTCCAGAGAAGGAGACTCCACAACCTCCCTGGGCAGCCTGTTCCAGTGCTCCATCACCCTCAGAGTGAAGAAGATCCTCCTCAAAAGAAGAGGAGGAGGCTAAATCTGAAGGCAGGAATGGGAGCTTAAAAGCACCATAATGCTGATAGGGTAGAGGGAAAGGGGCAGATGAATAACACAAATGTTCCCTCAGGGACTTCCCTCTCTTTTTGATCTACAAGTAATAGAGATATGACCATCTGATAAACACCTGATGATTAAGAATTTAAATAATTTTCTTATTTTTGAACCCATCTTTGTGGCAACTCTTCTCTCCTTCAAAGAACATTGCTGAACATCTCTGTGGCCCAAATGGACCCTTTGTCCTCACATTTGTGAAAAAAATGTCCCTGTCAAACAGTTCTGACTCTTGAGATCTTAGTTATGGAATGAACATCAAAGGAAAAATTGTATTTTATATTCTTACAGTCACAGCAGAAGTACTTCTTTTTCTTATATCGTAAGTTGTCATGAGCCTGCTTACGCAGATGTGAAGAAAGGGACTTTGAACGTCACTTCTGCTCTTAAATCTTAGAACAGAAACAAGTAAGAAATCATTGGACTGAGACTGGAGCAGTGCAGGAAATACAGTACCTAATAATTCTCCAGACAGATGACCAAACCTGAGGGCAGAGCAGCCAGAAATAAAAGCCAGTGCACATTAATGTTAATGTTCCCTTTTTGCGTTTGCAAACACTTACAGATTTTTTCTCTTATCCCTCTGTGTTTTTAGCTCCATCTCTGAAACACAAGTTTATAATGAAGGCTGTGAGGGGGACCCAACAGAACAAAATGCTGCAAGCACTTGTTTAATTATAAGACTCTGCTTGAGTCTGTCCCTGTTCAGCAAAGTGTTCGGTGTCTGCTCGTGTTTGGCTGTCTTGAGGCCTTATTAACAAATTTGGATATATATGTTAAGACTGTCTTTCTTAATGAAGCTGTATGCCCTTGGCTTTCTGCAACCCTATCAAATCTAGACTGACTGAGCTTTTTGTGTGATGAGGACTAAAATGCTTCCTATTCATTACTTATCTGAATTAGCATTGCTCCAGGTTTGCTTAGAGTATGTGGTATCATCAATTTTTCTTCCAAATTTGTGGATGGTTTTTCCTGACTTCTGTTTTTATGATATCTTTTTTGTAAATACGGTATAGTTTTGTGTTTGGTTTTTTTTTTTTTTTTTAAGAAAAGGACATTGGAAAGTGTCCTGATAACTGCCTACTGATTATAGAGACATGGCTTCTGTTTTTGAAGAATATTAAGATGTTTGCATTCAGAGTTGAAACATAAAAATATGTCAGAACTGTCCAGTAACAATGCTTAGTTTCCTGCCCACACAGCATTTTCCTCTTTCATCTAGCTAGGAGGATACTAAGGGGAAAAGTTCTGTGCAAGGTCTAGAGATGGTCATTATGTTTTTCAGGCTATTTGCACTGGCAGTTAACAGTGCTGGAAAGTAAATCTTATTTTTTGTATAAAATGCCCAAGCTGCCCAAGCTGCCTGGGACAGCATAGTGGAACTTGTCTGTTAGAGCTGTATTTGCATTCTTGTGTGCATCTAAGTATGAACATTAGCAGTCTGACACCTCCTTCAAATCTAACACTATTTCACACTTAGTAGGATTTGAAAATTGAAATGAGTATAGTTTAAGTAAGCAGTTTAATGTTGGGCTCTGCTCAGTGACAGGTAGACACCCAGACATGCTGCTGACAGGTCTCCTGATCCTGCCATCAGATGTCCCTCCTTCACCTGGCAGTTTTCTCAGGTGATAGAAATTTTTTTTCCCCAGACCACAGCCATTTTTCATCTCTCAAGAAAATATAAGTGGCTCCTGCATCATGAAGCCATAGGTAGGCAGAGATGCCTCACCGTAAGGTGTGAGACTTAACTTCAGTATCTTAACCATAACAAACATTTCTAAATAACTACAGAGTCAGTAATTCCAAAGATAAGCCTGGAGAAGCATAATGTTCTCTTCTGACTGCTTTTCTTAAATACCTTTATTGAAGGTATCTGTTGTAACAGATGCAGGCATTCAGACTGACGTTTCATTTATCCTCTGAAATAAAAAAAGGATGATGGAGTTTAGTCCCAGTTAAAAAATGCTAGCGCTCTGTCACTAAGCCTTACTTCTATCAAAGCTGCATTAGTATTCTGCTGTTTACAATTAGCTGAGCTTCCTATGCAAGCTACCTCAAGAAATAGTTTAACAGCAATAAAAAGAACATGTGGCAAGAAGGGCCTAGCCTTCTTGGGGAAGACAAATTAATTACGTTGAGAAATTAAGCTGCCAACAGATTACTTGAACAACATATTTCTCTTGATTTTAAGTAATGAGCTGTAATATCTAACCAATGTGCCTCCAAAGGAGCAGTACTCTTGGGCTAGGGCTAACACCACTTGGTCCATCCACCTGGAAGATTTCTGACTGGCGTTGTAGTGTTCTCTGGCTATGCTTAATTAGAGATGTCATAGCTATATATACTTAGTGTACTGAGCATTGAGGATATATATAAAAACCTTGCAGTAAGGACATGCCAGTCATACTGAACATAGCCAAAACAGAGCAGTGGGTAGAAGAAGGAGAAAGAAGCCAATATGAAATTACACTCTTTGCATTTTTATTTCACAATCTGTTTCTGGGTTAATATTTTTTTTCATTAAAAAGAAACCTCAACACCACAAATTCAAGCAACAAATAACCTCACCCCATAGATAACAGAAAGGCTGTAGAATTTAGAGGAAGAAATAATGTAGTGTGCTGTACCTGCTGAAGGATATCTTTTCACGGCACTCACTAGTCATACACAGCATTCACTGTATGCAGTTATCTGCCTATGTGCAATGGTTGTGGATTTTCATTAAAAGCATCATCCTTTTCATCACTGGAAGTGTAATACATCATCCGGGCTACTACAGAGGATTGTTTCTTGCAGTGGTAAAAAAACATTCATTACCTGAAGTTAAAGTTTTGGAGCTAGAAGCTGTGATTGTACATACTACGAAGAGGATGAATTTAATTTTCACCTGAGATTCCCAGCCAAAAGACATGTCAAAAAAGCAGGAAAGATAAGGAGGTTGAGGTGAATTATGACATAGCATAGCATAGAAAACATGGCTTTATTGGGGAAAATCCTGGGAAATTCTGGGAAACCACAGAATGACAAGGAGGCCAGAAGGACATAAGGTATCTTTCACACTTTAATCAACAGGAAACTCTGCTTATTATGATGATCATGGTCATATATTCATTAAATAAATTGTCCTTTGATTTCCTAAGGGTATTTTCCCGGGACAGTGAATGGTCTGTGTTAAATTCTCAAACACTTAAACTTCAAAAAAAAGGACAAGACACGGATTTATGTGCGACTTGGAGATCAAAATTTGGCCTAGTCACTGAAATGGACCATATCTAAATTGAAGTAGATGACATTTTCACTGAATTTCACACCTATTTTTCAAACTGCTGTCCTCAGAAAGTTTATTTATTGGTCAGGAAATTCTGTTTGTCAGGAACAAGAGGCCGAGTGGTGGCTGAGATGACAGGAAAAGAACATGCCATATGAATAATTATTCTTTGGCACTACAAGGAGATGTAAAACTGTGAAAGAGTTCATGAAATGAAATGAAATGAAGAAAGCCAAGGAAAATAATCATGGTGGAGGGAGAACTGATAGTAAAGCTATTGCTCTCTCCATGCATATTAAATATGCACAATGAAGACAAATTGCTCACAGCAGGGTTCTGGTATAAGATTATTGCCATATAATATGTCCAAATGAAATAATGTAATTCAGAGTTCTAGTTCTGTAATAAAGTTTCTCTTGGCCTATTTTTCCTTCTCCCCCCAGAACATGTTATTTTTCATAACAACAGTATGGAAGACGTAGAAGAGGTCAGGTTTCCAGAAAAACCTCTTCTCTCTTTGCAAATATCCTTAATAAACTGGAAATAATGACATTTGTGGCAGTACAGATGCATTAAGGGTAGAGCACATATTAATTAAGGCAGGTTCATAGAGCAGCAGTATTTGCTGAAGCTGGCCATTTTTGCGTTCTTTTATCCCTTATAACTGCCTGCTTTCCCAGGAGACATCTTATCAGGCAAACACTGTTCTGGCATCCCAGAACATGACAGACTGTCATTAGATAAAGGAGAAGGTTAATAAAATAGAAATCCAGGTTACAAGCAATGTTTTAGCCAGAGGCATCCCATGGGTTGCGGTGAAGCAAACAGCAGACTAGGCAAATGCAGTGAATTACAGCTGGTAGGAGAGTGCCAAATATCCAGCTCTTATAATTAGCACATGCCAGCAGAATCTCAAATAATTCTTCTCGTTGAGATATTTGGTCTAAGTTTCCTTTGGTCTGCGGATTCACATTTCAGTATCCTGATACTCTGGTGAGCCCAGTGGGTTAGGAATGATTCCCTCAAAAGTTATTATCTGAGGATAACATAACTTTTTGTTTGTTTTCTTGAAACATTTCTGGAAATGCTTGGCAGAGCCTGTGGATGTCAAGCGAAAGGAGAGCCAGTGGCAGATCAGGATTACTTTTCTGGCTCATCTCTGATTGAACTGTTTTCTGTTTTATTGTGTTGCAGGGTGATACTGGAAACTGCAAATATTTCTACAAAGGAAGCAAGAATCCTTTGTTGCTAGATGTTGAGACATATAGAAGTGACCATTGCCACCAGGCATTTGGGTAACATGGGAATTAAACTTTTGAATGAATCAGTATGATGAGGAAAAGACACAGCTTATTTAGTGGTTTGGAAGGTAAGTTTTGCTTTTTTTTTGTCTTCTTCAGAGAAGTCAGAAGAAGATTAGGATGGAGGAAGAGAAGTAATTCCAGCTGTCATCTGTGTAACCTGAGCAATGCACAATGTTTTCTGGTCTTTATAACAATGTCAAGCCTTCAAAATATATTTGAAGAGGAAAGTAGTGGTTGCTTAGATTTTATAAGACGGTTTGCTCCTGTTTTGAGAAAGAAAGAGGGGAATTAATGTCATGAGCATTTACAGTGACTTCAGTCCAAGCTGAAGAATTCTAAAGAGAAAACATGGAAAGTTGATTGCAGAGCTGGAGGAAGATCTTTCGAGTGGATCACAGATGTGTTTAGTGTCAGTGCTCATTTATACTAATTGAGGGTTTGGCCTCACATCTCCATCCTGGCAGATTTTTCTTAACCCTGAAGGCGATTTCCTGTTTCTCCACTTGATTTGCTTGTGCGACTTAACTTTGCAGCCCTTATTGTACATGAACTGCGGCAGCTGGCATGTGCGGCTGTTAATCGGCCTCTTTAGTAATTTTCAAAAAACCTCTCTTGCCTTCGGAAGTATGAGGGATCGTTCTCTACCACTGTCAGCTAGAAAGCTAACTTCTCCGTGCTCATAAGAGGCTGGTGCATCTGTGGATGCGACTTCTAGTGTATGAGTGGGAATAGCCGACAGGAGGTCAAAGGCTACACAGAGGAGAGAAACTTAAATGACAAGGAGGCAAAGAGGTTTTCACAAATTGAAGTTGTATCTGTCAGGACATTTTCCAGTCTCCCCAAGATGGCACAGCAAAAAAAATCATTCTGCTGTCACTGTTATCTAGGTTTGATATAAATGTCCCATACAGAAAAATGCGCAACACTTCTCTCCCAAGAGACTGATCCTGAAGACTTACTGCCAAATTAAGAGTCTGCATGCATGCTTTAACCCACTCTTTCTCAAATCTGACACCTGTATTCATAGTCATAACTTATTTAAACCTGGAGCACTTGGTGTCTACACTTTTCAAACGTATGGACTTCCATCTCTTACCTTGTACTGTTGCCAATTAAATTTTTTAACCCCTGCCTGGCCAGTTTTTCTGCATTGCTTACAATTTCTCACATCCTTGAGGCTGCTCTGCACCTCACTTCTAAACTGATGACAATCTCCATACATGTATTAGCCCATGTTGTCCACTGATAATATCTTGGTGTTACCTAGCTGCTTGGATGAATCAAGGCAGGAGGAGGGTGAGTGTGAAAGGTCTCCAGGGTGGCTGCTGTAATACTTGTATCAGTATCTTATCTAAACAGGGGAAGTAGTGTGTACTACTGTGTAGCTATGTGGACACAGGAGGTAACATTAGTCTTTTGCTGACTGCTATACAAAAGAAAGAGGAATTCAAATGGAAGAAATACCTAAAAGACAGCAGAGCAAACACTCCCTCCAAGTCTACCTTTTATAAAAATATCAAGTTTCTCTGTAAGTTAAAGTTTTAATGGCAATCTATTCAGCAGAGTGTTTAGGCATGTATTAGCCTTCTGGGTATACTTATCGCTCTTGATAAGGCCCCTTTATCTCTAAGTAGGAATGAAGTAAAGCTTAAAGTGTTTCTCTTAATCAGAACTTCAGCAGATTCTGGAAGGTCTGTGTAAAGAATTTGTTGTCTTGTCATAGTTTACCTTATTCCCCCTATCATTTCCTCCACTGCTTCTTTCCGGAAGACAGAAAAAATCTTGTGTATTTTGCTACTGCAAAATAATTTTGATCAGATATGCTGGTATAAACTGGTTATAAACATTGATATGTATATGTAGTCTTTCACAAAGATAGTGAGGACCCATACATATGGAATTTTCTGCTTTCGTTGGAAGTGCTAATTAGCATTTCCTTGTTGCTGCTGCATTATCAGTAGTCTACAAGAAAAGAAAAAGTATCATCATGCAGATTTGCTGCAGAGAGCAGCATGCTGCAGGATGAGGATTCTGCCCAGTAATTTTTGCTTTATTTTCCTCTTATCACAGATTGTGTGTTAAACATGGAATAGCTCTGGGAGGAGGTAAGCATTTCCCTTGTGATAGGTTCAGTTAAAGCCCAGTGCTTTTATTAGAGCGTCTCAGTATTGGCCTGTGACATACAGGCAGATGAACAGTTTACTAGGCAGGGAACCTGTAGTTCAGCAACTACTCCACAGTCACCAGCCTTACAGAAACCCTTACTCTGCAGCAACCCAGAATACAGGTGAGGTAGCTTAGTATTCATGCACACTCCTACTTAGCTCCTATCTTGAAGTAAAAGAAGGCATATAGACAGCTACACAATGGAAATTTGTACCATAGCTTACATTTTCATTTGTCTGCATCTCAGGTTTAACACTTAAATTGAAGCACCTCTTTCGTAAACAGAAATATTAAAGAAACTTTGGATCATATGCCCCACAGAATTAACAGACACGCCTTATAGCAGCTCAATACTATAGTTGTGGGAGCATAGTACCCCTGGAAGAAACATAAACTTTCCTATTAACTTATCTCAAAGGAGTTAAGCAGTGATTTGATCACACTCTTTAATATGTACAAACAGAGAATACTTCTCATGGTTACAATGGAAGAACATTTTAAGAGGACGCAACACCTAGCACAGAAGCTAGAGAAGTAGAAATAACAGAACTTACTTTAGGGCAAATGACCATTGTAACAGCTTCAAAAGCACAGTGCACTCTTTATGATTGAAAAATCTTTCACAAACTGAAGCCTTGAAAGCCTAAAACACAGGCATTAATCTCAACTAAACAAATTACTTCATGAAGTAATAATAGCAAGATCCTAAGATCCTGTGTCCTATGCTATAGGGAAGTCAGGGAGTGCAATTGTGGTTAACTTTTTTGTCTTTGCTTCTCTTTGAGGTACATTTTAGTGAAATCATTTAGTGAATGAGCCTCAGAAATACTTTACATTTATAATAACCATTTCTGCATGATTCCTTAACTATTGTATGACTTCCATATAAATTTCAAACCCCTTGACTTAAGGACATGGTTTGCTGAGCAGGTGTGTTTTCCCAGTGTGGAACAGATGTCTTGTCCTTTGAAGACACATTATTTTAGCACAAAGGCAGTAATTTCATAACACAAGGCCAGATTTAATTGATCTTTTGAGATTAACAGGACATATTTACTGGCATAACATATGATACTTCAATAAATGAAAGACTTCTGAAGTTCTGAAATGTCTTCTAACGTTATTTTGGAAAATCAGATCTTAATAATTATTTGACCTAGAAAGACCCAGAAAAACAAAATGTCCTGCTTTCATTGCTTGCTGAATAACTTTGTGTATGATCTGGAAGGCTGGACATTAAGAGTTATTTGCTCCAAGTTAGATGTCACTATAAAATGCAGTGCTATGTACAAGTATTCAAACTAACTCTAAGCAAATTGCGCAGCATTAAGGCCACATCAGCTACGCAGGATGATTTAGCACAGCAGAGAACTAAGCAAAATGTGTTATTTAATTCCTCTGATACCCAATCTAGTCTGCTGGCAGTTTTTAAGACTGCTCAAAAAGCGAACTAGTTGAATAATATATTATCTAGCAAGTGTTGTACAACCTGTTCAGACATAGATCATCCAGTTATGTTCCACATTTATAGCTGTCAGAAGTTCAATATCCACAAGCACAGCATATTGTGAAATTCAGGCTTTGTACAGGTAGCGAACACAACCTGAATGGAGACCACCTGTCATTGTATTCTCCTCAGGGGCAAAATGCGCTATACTTTGGTTTCTAAAGAAGAAAACATGCCAATGCAAATAAGTAAAAAGTTGAATGAAGGAGAACTTTATTAAAGCTGTTCTTTTGTTCAAACTGTTTCTCGGATCAACAGAATTTTGCTGAGAGTTTTCCATCAGAAATGTCATTGGAATTAAACTTTGTTTTTTTGCTGTTGTGTAATGTAAGGAAAAAAACCAAAAGCTTAAACATTTACAAGTATTTGTTCACAAAGAACCCACAAAAATGAGAAATCTTTTAAAACAACGTTATTAGGACAGAATAAAAGGATACTTCAGATGAGATGCTACTCAATTCCAAGATCCCATTTTACCTGTAAGTGCAGCCTGCTGGCTTAAAATCCTTGCAGAACATAATTCATAATGGAATAGCTTTCTATGTGAATCTTATCACTGGGTACACTACTCCACATGCCTAAACTATTTTGGCAAGACGCCTTTTTAAAAGCCTCGGCATTGGTGTGACACTGATAAAAATGAATGACTTACAAAATCATATTAACATTCATAAAGAGGAAATGAGGAATGTTCTTGATTAAAAAGTTGTTTTTAATTAACTAGTGTCTAAATATCACCTTAAAGCATAATGATACATTTGTGAACATTATCAGAGTACTAATGTAGATAAAACTGACATTTAGGATGGAAATCAACTTCGGAGACCTAGGGCTTGACTCAATTGCCTGAACAGAAGCATCTCACATAATTTGAGATTTCCTGGAATTTTCTGTCTGGCAGAACGGCATAGTGTCTCCATGTTGATGTCCTCAATACTCGAGGACATCTCACGTGGCTCTATGTTTAGACAAATGTGTTACTTTCCCAAATGCAGTAGCTTGATTCAGCTGACAAAGTATGGCCATGTAGTATTATTCCCTGGCATTCCACAAGGTGTTGCTTCTACTTCTCGCTGATGCTCCAAAGGGATATGTTTTTCCTGTAAACACCATGGTATGCCACACACCCCTGTGCAGATGCCTCAGGTACACTAGGATGTCCCCAATGGCGACAGATGCCCTACATGTGGGCATTTGTGTCTAGGTTTCCTCAGTGTAGGGGTACGTTTATGAGACAGATGTTTAAACTGCCTGAGAAACCACTTAACCCTACTGCTCTTCTTTGTTGTAAACACCAGGATGCTGGGGCTGTGACCTGATTAAAATTCTTACAGCAGGATATATGGCCTGAGAAGATAATATAATATGAGCCTTTGTCCAATATTTTGTGTAAATTGTGTGGTCTAATATTTATCTTTAACCAGCGATTAATATAAAAGCAAATATACTATATATTGCAGTTCTTTGGTAGAACCATCTACAGCAAAACTCAGGTATAACATAAAACTGCAGACCAGAGAAGAAGGAATAAATACATAGACTATTGCAGCAAATGTAGAAGACTGGACCAAGGCAAATATAAAGGTGAGGAGGAAATCAATATCATCAACATCTGCAGCTCCTCAGGAAGATCCAGGATGCTGACATCCTACTGTGACAGCCCACCTAAGGAGCAATGACCTTGGAAGTCCTTGTTCAATCAAAGAGTGAGCAAGACACCAGAGACGATGAAATAACACTTCTTTAAAGTACCAACTGTGGTAACTACAGTTCGTTATATATTTTTATTGCTGTTAGCTAGGTTCTGGGATTTGTAAAGTATGTTTAGTTTGGGTACAAGCAAGTATCTTGCTTAAAATATAGTTAGTGCAACTCATACTGTTATGAGGTCACATAGACCTTATAAACATGTTTTTGCCTTTTCTAGCATGGGCCATAGGCTTTGTATTGACCCAAGAGTGCAAGTCCCAAAACTTTTCTGAACTTGAATTGCCCTGAGCTGATTTTAGGTTGTTTTAGCAGTAATAGGCACTGTCCAGTGGTCAGGCAACTACTGTCTAACTTGGTTTAACTTATCTCTGTTTATCATACATGGTAAAGGTCTAAAAGACTTTAATTAATAACTAATGGCTGAAGACAGACAAACTTTAACTGGGATCCAGTGAGGAAAGACTGAATATACAAACTGTGTTGGAAAATCTATGAAAATAACTCCAAGTGGATGCAAAACAAAGAAACTCTCATGGTTCTTATCATGTTATACTTAGAAAGAAATCCGTGACACTGACAACCAGTTGTGATCCGCTCGCTGCCACCCTTGAGACACGCTGGCACTGTCAGCCTCAGGACCTGAGGACATTGGAAGGATGAGCACTGCTTCAGAAAAAAAATAGTAGGAAATTTATATATCACTATTTTGACTGTTAATGACATTCTTTTGTAATAATCAGATCTTTTGGATTATAAATGTTAAGATGATTGTAAGTGGACTAATGATGACTTTTATTAGACTGTTAACTGTTTAAATTAGCCTAACAATCAATTCTAGGCTTCACAAAAAAGATATTCTCACTTCTACTGTAACAAGATTTGAAATGTAACAAGCAGGCAAGGCAAAAAAGAGGTTTTGCCTTAAATGAAAAAGATGTTTGCTCTGAAGTTCTGGAAGGCATGAGAGGCAGAGTTGCTGGGTACTTCTGAGTGAAGACCAAAGGGACAAACCTATTTCTAGACCACTTGTTTTCATTTGTAAGGGAGTGATTTGCCAATTAGCTGGACTGTAACTGATAAAATAGTGTGGGACCCTCAGTGTGATGCGACATTAGTGATTCTCAAAATTCTTGTAATATATTAAGTACAAGGAACTTTAATTAGGAGAGTAGCTCTTTTAGATTTGATTCTGACTAATAAAGAGGAATGATGGAAGGCGGTCTGAGTAAGCATAGCCATGAAATGGTAGAATTATTATTCTAAAAAACTGAGCAAAAGCAGCAACACAAGTCTAGTGAACTTTGGAAAGAAGGAGGAAGGCAGGACTTCTTGGAAGGATTGACAACAGCATTAAAATCTTGCATGCAAGCTATCAGTCGAAAGATCATCAAAGGCACAACAAGAAACTGTCTTAAAGAACAGTATGATAGGAAGCAGGCAGAGAGACCCTTGTGGAATTCAGACGAAAATTAAAAATGAGATTCATTTGAAATGGGAGTCCATGGCCACTTGAGAACCCTAGTTTATCTGAGCTATCCCAAAGGGCTGGAAGACATGACTCAGTGCCAGTAGGAGCTGCATCAGCTGTAGGCCAAGTGAAATTGCCCAGATGCCTCAGTGACACTAGATGTATGTGTCCAGGCAATCAAAATGTGCCACAAAACAAACGAATGTAGATTCTTATATATAGGTGTCGATATCTGAGGCAGCTATAACCTTCTGTTGTAGACACTGGAGATCTCAGGTCCAGCTTAGTTGCTCACACACAGGCATTTAACAGTATTCGAGAAGACTGAGGGTTATCAGCACCTAACACAGGACATACAGAAGACCTGTGTCCTTCTAAACAGGCAGCTGGAGACCTGTTGTAGTAACCATAGCACCTAAAGTGACCATAGTACCTTAAGGTCTAGTTAATGCAGTCTATGGAGCCTAGATGGCCATTCAGCTTTCCTTGAAAAAAATGCCTTGGGCAAAATTCACCTACATAAACATAGACTTCTCATGTACTCTGAGATGCCTTGAAGTATCCTACTCACCTGCACAAGCAGCCTCATTTGAGCATGAGTTTTCCAGAAGTCCTGTTCACATCTGCTTTTGAAAATGACTTTGATAATATAGTGTGGCTGGGCACCTATGTCTAATTAACTGATCAAGCCCATGCAGACATCTATATTTCAGGTGTGCTAATTTCAAACCCTAAGGGATCTGTTCAGTTGCCTAAATATTTTACTGTTATCTGAGTTACCCTGTGTCACCCATGTAACCTCCAGTGCCAGTCACAAGAGTTGAGGTCCTGTATCGCACCTGTTCCCTCTGTGAAAGTGTCCAAATGGTACTAAGCAACTCTGCTCCGATAACTGATGCGAAGTGTGATGGATTTTATCAACACATCAAGAAGGACCTGAAAACAGACATAAAGCACGTGGAAACACAAAACAAGGAAAACTCGGATCAAGAACCTGCATCTCCTAAGGCTCCTCGAGCCCTAGACATTTTTATGCCCCTATGATAATTAACAAGTTACTGCAGCTGATACACAGCTCTAACTTTCATTGCATGTGGTTGAAACCATTTCCTTACTTTTCCCAAAGTCTTGAGGCAAAATCCCAACTCAGGCTGGACAAGAAGGGTGCTGCCTCCCACTGGCAAGGATGCAACTAAGAACTGGCAGGTTTGTTTCACTGGTAAGATTAGTGCCATGTTACTGCTCAATACAGAGGAAGTTAATGAGCCAGGAGCTTCCTAGGGGGATATTGTTGGGTGGTGTATATCCTTCACATATCTTTAAAGATGCATATCTTTAGTTCAACAGGGCTGAGGGTTTGTACCCTAGACTGAACACAGATATGACTGGGTTATACAAGAATATGTTATTACTTAGTGCTGATGCTACTAACCCAAATTGGTTCCATTTAGAGGTTGTCCTACTTTAATCTGTCACGTGAAAGCTCTAATTTAGCATCCTCAACATATGCAATTGTCTGCACTTGAGACGTACTTTCTCATTGCAGGCCCTTTCAGTACTGAGGTCTGTGTTTTGCTGCATGGTATAAGCACAGATTCTGTTTCATTAGAAGAGTTAAACTGATAGTTGTTTCTTTTCTGTTCCACAAAGCAATTAAGCATAAACTGAAGGTTCAATGAAATCAAACTAAGCATGCATTTAAGTGCTCTGTTGAACTGCATCACATTTTAATTTTTCAGGCTCGGTTGATAATGCCTCATGACGCACTAGCCTTTTGATCTGCAGCAAAGGCTTTTTTACATAGGACATTATATAAAAGAATGCACTCACAAAAATACCTAGGAAAGACTATGGGACTAGGCTAAGCATGAGTGCTAGGCTTCCTGAATATATTCCCAGTCTTCAATGTTTCACATATGGTCTCTGTGTATTTAGAAACTTCAGTGTAATATTGTCTTGCCCATTTTTCATTTGAGAATCAGTAAAACTTGTGACATCCACAATATCCATTGGTCAAACTCTCCATAGCTAATTGTGTTTGCTGAGAAAAATCGCTTTTGGCTTTTACTTGAAATTGCCTCCCAATATCTTTAGCACATGACCCCTTGTTCTTCCTGTGCTGGAGGAGGCAGAAAGCAATAATCTCTTATTCACTCTATCCTTTTCATTCATTAATTTTTATTTCCTTCAGGAGTAACCTTAACCAGGAGGAAAAGTCAAAGCTAACTTAGTCCTACATAACTTAGTTGCTCTTAGCAGGAAAGTCAGTCCACGTTAGGAATCATCGATTTCAGCCTCCTCTGTATTTTCCTGGCTTTAGGGCAATCAGCTAAAGAGAAAAACATAAATTAAAATATTACTATCAATGGTTGGCATATAATCCTACTGAAGGACTGGTTTAGTATTTCCTTTTAAAAAACAGGTATCAGAAAAAGATTGCTATATCTTTTAAATTGTACACAGTCAAAATCTTACCAAGTGCTTGCCCATCCTAGTATCTGAGGTGTGCTCACTATCTGAGGTTCACTCACTACTAGTAAACCATAGCCTTCACATTATGTATTTGAAAGACCTGACTATGCACATTCGTTACTAGAGCCAATCACTCAGTCACTGACCTTGTTCCCGTGCATAATGCTGTCTGATCTGCTCTGGTTTGTTAGAGACGTTCCTGTGCATCTCACAGATATTACAGATACTGCAAATATCTCAGGTATTACAGAATGCAATGCACACCGGGGCATCTCAAAAGCACTGGATATTTATGCTCAGGCAACTGAGCCTTCAGTATTTGTCTCCTGAAAATGTAGCTGGGAAAGGGAACCACTATGCTATTCCACTCTGCTCTGTTTGTCTTTTGGGGTGAAGGATAATTCAGTCCTCATGATCATTTAGTAACTGCTGGGATTTGTCAAAGACATTAAAATTGGCTAAAAATGTGATGCAGTATTGTTTTGTGAACGAGTATTTTTTCCCTTCTCGCCCTGTTTATTTTTCAGCACTATACCAAACTAAAGCCAAAAAAATATCAAATTCCTCCTTGCAAGCATATTTTCACAGTCATGAAAAAGCTAAAAGTTATGGATACTCTTCCATGTTACATTTCCTCGGGACCACAATATTAACTAGGATTTATTAGAGTACCAGGGTATTTCTGCCATTGAGGCCAGTCCCACTAATGCCAGGGTCATCATATAGGTGAGACTGGTACTGGAATACCATATAAAATACTAATATATAATAAGTTTTAAAGTAACAGTGAAAGCCTGGACTATATGCAACAGAGCCACAACTTTTTTCTGGGCGGAAAAATAATATTTTATGGTAAAAGTTGTTACTCTGATGAATACAAAAGACCATGACTACATCTAATTTACTTACTGGGAGAAGAAGATGCCATGGAGTTCAGATTTTCTGGTAGTCCAGACCCAGGGACCCATGTTTTCCATGGAGTTTTGGAAGCTAGGCTTTTATTCACATGGAAGTCAGAGCGTGGGTGATGGGAAGGGAAGGACATGTGCCTTAGTCTCACTCTGATAAGGAGCTGTGATGGTGCCAGAGTGCTGCATGGACAGAGCTTCTACATTGGCTTCACTGAAGAATACATAAACCTCTGTTGGGAGGAAATACCAGATATAAAATGGCTCTTTAATCTCCTAGACAAATTCCAATTAGAAATGCACTATACACTATTTACACTAGGTATGATTAATCACTGGAACAAACTACCAGTAGAATTGATGAATTCACGGTTTCTTGATGCCTGCAAGTCAAGACTGGTTGCTTTCCTAGAATTTATGTGCTAGCCAAACACGTGATATGGTCAAGTACAACACTTGTTTTTGGGGTTAATACTGTGGGTAATAGAGTAAATATTAGTGTTTTTTTCATACAGTGGAGGTCAAACTAGTGGTCTTTCTAGCTTAGAACTCTCTCAAGCTGATAAAGACTCGTATTATGGACAACACTGCTCTGGACTACAGGTGATCATCCTCCCCATATTCTTATCTTGCCTTTTCCCTGCATTGTACGTGACAAAGTTCCCACTTGAAATTTAAGTTCCTGAAATCTGTTTATGTTCCTTCATTTGAAAATAATTTGTTCAGCCCTCAAAGTCTGTAAATAAGTGTCTATTTACAGACCCATCTTCAGCCTACTTAGTACTTGCATATTTCTGGTGTGTAGATGTCAATATATTTAGGCCAAGTAACTATATTACATGTAGGCTTTATTCTCCTCAGCCATATTCTTTTACTTGTTTCATTTAAAGACAGGTTCTCCATTCATAACATCACTGTATTGGTCTTTCTTCTTTATTCTTTCAATTAGAACTAATCTTTCCCAATTGGGGATGACAATGGTGCTTTATCTGAGGTCCCAGGAGGGTTGCAGATGATAGCAGTCTCTATCTACATCTCCTGAAAACAGATAAGCTTTGCATTAGCCTTTTTCACATCTGCATAACATTAGTGGCTTGCAGTCATCCAATGACTGTAGAAGACACCCAGGTCCGTTTACTTTTCATTATTTGTGACTGACAAATTTCTACCCAAAGGTAGAAATTCTTGTTATTGTTCCCTAAAGGAATGAGCCTGTACTTTGTGTTTCTGAATTTTATCCCTTTTTGGTACTCCAGTTCCCTCAATCATACAGTTCTCCCAACAGTGTATGTGCCTTCCCCTTGGTATGGGCACTGCTGCATATCGTGTTTGTGTTAACAAATTTCAGTTGTGGGCTTTTTTATTCTAAGATTATTAATGTTCAGTGCTCTGTATTATGGGTTCTGAATCCTCATTCAAGAGAATGAATGATGATCAGTGTTGATAAATGTATTACCTGAAAGAAAGCACATGTAATAATATCCACTGTAATAATAACTATTGACTGAGAGTGTTTGAAAAACATATGTACGAGGATTTCTGTTACATCCCTAAAACAGACAAGAAATGAGAATAACTGGCTTCCATTCCAATTCTAGTACTGACAGTAAATGCACCTCGTCACAGTGGGGAACAAACATTGTGCTGTCTGTATGGTTACAGCAGGGCGCACAGAGGCTGGCCAGGTCTTCGCACATCCTCCAGGACAGGATGCCAACACTCGATCTTAACAAGGAAAACTGAGCCTTCTGCAAAGACATTGTAATCTCCTCAAGATGAAGTGTCTGCAAAAGGATGTAGAAGGGTCTACCAAAGGATGTAATTTACTCATAAACATACACAGAGATTTGCAGACTAACTTGAAATTCCACCTTTAGGTAGCTCACCGTGCTAATTACATATCTTCCTGGAAGGTTTAGAGGAAGTCCAATTACAGGCAATACACACAAGATTACTTTCAGATTACACTTCCTAATCTGGCAATTTATGCTAATCTTATGTATAAGTTTGTAAATTATTTGCATAATTATTAAAATGGTTGGTAAATGTTGCAAACACGAGACAGTTCATATAAATGAAAATATAGCTGCCTCTTTGCTGGATATAGCTACTGGTAATTAATTGACCCTGGACAGTTAATATAAAGCATACAAGTACTTGCTAAAACCCAATGATTTTATAATCACCATTGTAACACAAAGAGGATGCCTGTATTATGTCTAGCTGCAGCTAAATGCTGCCTACATTACATGTCAGAGCATATAGATAGCAGATTTCTCAATTTCTTTGGAGACTACAGAACTTAAATATGAAGACTCATTACTGGTTTCATTAAAAACACTGAAATATTTGATTTCAATGAATGGATCTTTGTCACAAGGTAAATTATTAATAGTTATTTGGCATCTAATTATTTCCAAATATTTTTATTGCTATATATTAAATTAGGGGAGACTAGAAAGGAGAGAGCACAATTTCAAATTGACTGCCAGCTTTTAAATGAGATTGTTCCTCCTGAGACTGTGGTGATTGGAACTTGCATTAGTAGCTCGTTGAAGCACATATATTTCTTCTGACATATGTCATAATTAGATTTTTTTATTGATGTCAGAATGCTTTTCTGTTTAAAGGTATCATGACAGAAGACTCCTCTCTAGAGATTGTTGATATTGTAATTATGCATTTTACAAAACTCCAAATACATATATTGTTGCATTTAATGGGTCTAATGCCAACTGGTAATATTCTGTGGGTTTTGTTCCGTTGTTATTTGTTTTGCAAAA
Organism: Opisthocomus hoazin; assembly: GCF_030867145.1. Lineage (NCBI taxonomy): Eukaryota > Metazoa > Chordata > Aves > Opisthocomiformes > Opisthocomidae > Opisthocomus > Opisthocomus hoazin. The sequence goes on from NC_134415.1 coordinate 125,040,701, forward strand.
ATAGAACTGTATTATATGTGATTTCCTTTCCACTCACAAAATGTTTCATGATTTAGCAGAATAATGAATACTAACCTCTTTCAATATTTCTGTTTCTATACCAAACTGTGCTGTTATAGTAACACTTGCTTATAGTCCTCCATAGAATAAAGCTGCAAATATTTCACCTTGACTTGCAGATTTGGGCAGAATAAATAAAAACTAATGCTTGAGGAAGAAAATCTGTATTACATCTAAAAAGACTGAGGATCAGATCTTCAAAGGCCTTAAAATACCACATTAACATTTTGATTTCTGTTTTCAAGAAAAAATAAAGCAGATAACTCTGTATGTTGTAATATACTCATTTGTGTTGCTATTACCCATAAAGAATTCCAAGTTAGAAAGATCAAGAAAGGACCTTATGTTCCAAAAATATAACCTTGAGAAATTCACCTGAAGATTTTGTAACAAACCTAAGACTGGCATTCGAACATATTCATTTTTCAGTCCATCTGGATAATCTTTGTTTCAGTCTGAAGTGAATAGGCACTCTGCAGGCAAAAGACCTGGGTGTAAAACAGCAACTCTTCAAGTCTTAAGAGTGTGTTAGCATAGTGCTCCATCCTCCTTCATTGCCAATCAGTATAGATTATTGGTCCTAAACTAAACTGCATTTAACAGGTTTGCTCAGTTTTCAGTTTGAAGTTGCTTTTTACCAGCCTAGCTTGGAGATAAAGCATGAGCTCTTATCTGCCTGGAAAATATTGTGGGTTTGTGTCTGTAGAAGACAACCATAATTCATATAGGATGGCTTGAAAATGTGATCCGAATCAACATGACTAAAAGTGTGGGATGCATTTCACCTAACCCCAGATGTTCATTCTGTATTTACTTGCCTTTCAGATATTCTTATAGACTTTTGACATAGAAAATGGTAACAAATGACATTTCTGGGTTGCGAACAATCTCATTCAAAAATAGTCATCCAAAATAGATTAGATGAATTCTACAGTTGCTAGTTTTTCTTCATTGACTGTAAAGGGAGGAAGGACAACATTCCTCTGAGGAATACTTATTGATGTCAACATCTGTAGGTAAATCCCCAAACTGAGCCCCTCCTAGCTGTCCAGCTGAATTGCTCTCTAAGCTCAACACACAGTATTGACAAGACGTGTTCTGATAATAGAAGTTCATGCTCTTAGTGTCCGTAAAAAACCTAACTTAGCCACTTAAATCTAGGTGTCTTAACCCTGAACTCAGTTGAGTTGAAGGGATTTGATCTAATACCATTTGAGGTATGCTGCAATAGCCCAGAAATCTGCACGATATGAGCAGCAGAGATAAAAGGCCTCCAGAGACCTGTGTCCTTCTGTCCCATCAGGTCTCCACTGGATAGGATAGATCAGAACATTTGAAATGGCAGTAGATGCTGCATCTTAAGGCACACTGGGTGTCAGAAACTTGCCCACCCATGGCTGGTGAGAATGACCATTGCGGTGATTGCCTTTGTGTAAACAGACATATAAATAGAGATAAACTTTCTGACGTTGGGAAAAGAGCGAAAGACCAAAATCCAGAATACAAGAGAACGGCCAGTCTATTGCAGAGTCACCTCAGATGATTCATTCTGGAGGGGAGATTTGCATTATTCCAGCTGGGCTAGCATTTCTGGGAGAGGTTTCTGTGGAGGGGGTGGCACAATGTGCCAGTTTAAGGATAGCCATCCAGGAAAGTAAACTTCATTAATAAAGGACTGGACACGTAATGGCACAGTGATATCAGCCTTGACAATTTGCAAGTCATGGTTCAGGCCCCAGCAGTCATAAGATTTCAGAAATAACATTATAGTTGCTTTGGTCTTATGTATGGGTGTTGTTAGTTTTTAATGTCTTTACTGGACCCAGGTTGTTCATCCTTTATTTCTCACCTTTCAGATTAGAAACATGTATCTTGAATGAAACAGCATTAAATGGCATGCCTCCAGAAAATGTCACTTTGGGAAAAAAGCACCCAAGAGTTCCCTAAAAAATTCAAAACATCAAGATTGACTTGTAGTTCACGCATTTAATTTCCGTTGCAATTAGTTCAATGGCTGTTCCCACATGGTCAAGTCAGGCACGGGCAGGAGTCGTTCCAAGATGTCGCCTCCTAGTTTGCACACATCTGATTTGGCTAAAGAGCTGCATATTTTCCAATGTCAAACCAGGACAGCCTGCACTTCTGTCAGCCACACTCCCTCTCAGGATGGGGAATCAACAGCTGCTGCTGGCAGAGACCCACCGACTCCTTTGAATGGGACTTTCACCACCTTTATCCCTGCAGAGCCTGCTTTAATTTCTTCTGGGGAAGTGTAGCCTGATATGAAACTTTTCATTCAAATGAGTAGATTTGACAGATTTGTCTACTTATTAATAGACTAAGTTCAGCAGAACTTAAGACGCAAATTTATTCTTGGCCTATTTTCCTTTTTCCACTTTCAGTCTCTGTTTTCCCTCCTGTGCTTTTGCCCTAGCTGTTTACATTTCTTCATCTCTTCTGATTCACTTCAGTAACATTAAGAAATGTAATCTTTTGATCTCCCATAGTTCACTGGATTACCTTTTAAGTGAGGAACAGTGGCAATGGGGCTGGGATTTTGTGGCCTTTCCTCCCCACCTCGTCCTTGTGGGAGAATTATTAATGGCACCCCAAAGGGAAGAGCCAGGTGTGCCTCTTCTTCTCTTCAGCAGGCAGAGCAGACAGAGACCAAGCTGTGACGGTAAAGTGAATAAAATCCTGGCACGGGGAAAGACAAAATAGTAACAAACCTGTTGAACCTTGGCCATTTCTAGAAGCTACAGGCAGTCATTTTACAGTGAAGCCAGGTCACCACGGTGAACGTTTTGTGAAGAGCAATGGTCATGCCAGCAGCCATCTTGTCCTTGCTTAGGAGAGGAAAAATAATATTGCTAGAGTCAGAGGGTGGCTCTGTCCTGGGTGGCACCAGAGCTTCTCTTCCATTAGGGCCAAGCACTACAAATACATCTGTTTTATCTAAATTTAGTCATTTTTTGGGGTATGGTGAGGGTGCCAACAGCCTGAGAGATATAGGAATATACTTCAGCCTGGTGAGCGAGCGACCCGGGCAGCTGCTCTTCTCTAAGGGTAGCAAGAGACAGATGCGCCCTGCCAGCCTCTGCTGTCCCCTGAGCTCCTGTGCAGGCATCTGGCAACCTCTTCCACGCTGAGGGCTGATGGGGGTTACAGGCTCCTGCTCCATGGCACCCTCTGCTGCTGGAGGCCTCCAGACACGGCAGCTGGATCATTGCTTTGTCGTGACAGGGCACAGGGATTGTGAGGGATCCTCCTGCCTTTGTCCCCTCAGCTGCAAGGTGAGCAAAACAGGCTGAGCTCTGCCTTTGCCCCTCAGCAGGGCAGGATGGACCTCGCAGGTCTGAGTCCAAGTCAGTCTAGTTGTTTCTGCTGATTCATGGAGCAGAAGGCTGTAGGAAGTCATTATGGGCATTCAGCCTTACCTGTGAAGAAGGACTGTCTATAGCACTTTCCACTCTCCTTCACTTTTGAAGGAGCTGGAGTATTTTTGGGAAACAATCAAACACGCAAGCTCAGTTAAAAATCTGATTACTGTTGGGAAGTGATGGGAAGCTGCTGATCTGCAAAGCCTGGACAGGGCAGAGGCAGGGAGATGCCAGGACACTCGATCTACCCAAGCGGGTGCAGTCCTGGTAGCCGGGAAGATCTCCCACCCGCAGTCCTCTGGAGCCCAGGAGAAGGATTGAGTCCTGTGGTATGGACAGGAAGAGGGATTTGGTTTAACTCTGTGACAACTTCTGCCAAATTAAGAGAAAAAACAGCCTGAAACTGGACTATGGCCTGAAATATTATGAAGAAAGTACTGAGGTGGATTTGTGTAGTAGCAATACAGAAAGGTATATCAGGGAAAAGATGCTTTTAAGCATCTATTCAAATGCAGGAAGAAGTCTGATAGACGAAAAAAGATTCCTTTTAATTGGGAAGCAAATAGTAAGGAGACAAAATTGATATAAAAGTAGTTGGACCTCTGAAAGCCAGTAATACAGTAGCATATCCTAAATGAGTCTCTCCTAAAGAAGAGGAGACTTTGGCATTGATCTTCTCCTAAAGCCTGTTTATGCCTATTTTTTTTCCCTCCAGTGGCTCAGATACCTTACTGCTGTTTTCAACATGTAATGCCCATCTTTAGCCAACAAAAGCAATAGGATCTGATTGAGCAAGCATGTTACCATAATTCAGAAGTACAAGGTTTCCCGTTTTTTCCTCTTTTGGTTAGTTGTGTGCTGCTACTGATTTTATTTAGTGTGTTGACTGTTGTAAGAACTTTAGAGACAAATAAACCTCTTGCAGCAAAGTGGTCTCATAATACCTGGAGATGTGTGTGTTCTCCACTGTCATGACATGGCACCAGCATTATATAAAGTTTGATTTTTTCTATTTTTGTCAGGGAGTTGACAATGTCAGATTTACTTAGGTGGATTCCTCCTTGACTTGTAATTTTACATCAGCTTCTTCAACCTTTCTTTGAATGTTTTCTGATGCTCCAAGGTGCTCCAGCTGTTTGCATGACACAAAGCCAGCCAGGTTAGGTCTATCATGGGACTTGCCCCCTCCACTTGGCCAGTCACGAGGCTAAAGTTGAAGATCGTAACTTGTCTGATGAAGTGTTGTTTCCATGGTGGTAGCAGCTCTGTGATGTAGAAACTGACACTCTGGTATGCAGCTAAAATAATTTTCAAAATGTTTTTTTGGACTTCCAAGCTATTTCCCGCACACTAGTGAAAAACAATGGTTGCATGTAAGGAAGAAGACAATACATAACTTGAATTTGCTGAAATTCTGCAAGTCAGGATAATTGCCTGCCACTACTCTGGATGTCAGGGGTGCATGTTTGCTTAGTACTAGTGTTGCAAGAACTCAGCGTCACCTAAGCTACTCCTCAAAGTTTTTTTTTAATACTATTCAGAGTTCTTGAAGAATGCAAATGTTTCCTAATAACCACAGTGCTATAACTTCAATGTTCTTTCCTGGCCAAATAATTAGGTCAAGGAAGCTTTGTCCTTAGAGGACAGATTTTTTTATGCCTCATTTATGCTTTGAAATGGATCAATCTAAAACAGAGCATAAATGTTGTGACTGCCTTTTGTTCACTTATTTGTAATCTCTCTTTAGCTCTTTTGAGGGCTTGAGGTATATTTTTCAAGTTGTGGGGAAAAGGATTTAATTGCTTGCTCTTTATTTAATGCATGTCACATTATGTATTTGCTGTTAACTAGGAATACATGTGTACAAACACATATAAATAAATAGCACATTTTAAAATCTCCCACTCTTCCAGTTTTTTAATTAACCACCAAAGATAAATAAATCTTGAGTGGATTTTTTCGTATTTCTTACCTTTGTATTTTTCATTGTCTTCTGTAAAAATGTTACTTTTTTTAAAAAATAAATTGAAAAGAAATGTAACCTTCTCTTTCAATTCTTGAAATCTTACTTTTACCTATAAAACCTGGGGATCTTTATTTTCTTCTACATGCTAGTCATAAAGGGGAGACAAAGCAAAAGTATAACTGCTCAGTTTTGAAAATGTCTCATATTTTGACAACCCTAAAAAATATTTTCCATTTTAAACAAAAATCCCATATTTTCCCCCCGTAACTATTCTATTTAATCACGATCACAGAAATATTTTTCACACTCTTTTCTTGACACAACCCAAGCTATTGGCATAAGAATGCAATTCTGCATTTTTCTGATTAAGCAGTAATAAATCCAATATCATTATTCTTTCATTTGAATCTTTTGGTCTACATTAGCTCTTCTCCTGGGGAAAGTAAAACATAGTTCTGGAATTCAGATCTTCATCTACCAGAGGAAGGAATTTGCCTTCAGGTGAATGGAAATGTTATGGTGGTTCACGGTTCTCATTTTTACTTTATGATCCTTGACAAAATCCAAATCAACCAAGGCAAAATAAAGTTTTTATTCTTGACTGAGCATTTTAACTTGAGCAAGTGGGAACAATCAAAAGATATATTTATGTACTATTTACAAACTGATAAAGAAATTTCTTTTCCGTGTGATAACTAACAATCTGCTTCAGAAATTGGGAAGTCCCATAAAAGAAGGGCATCCCCTTGTCTCAGGGGATTGATGTACCTGACACTGGAAGGGAGTTTCCTAAGCAAACTACTCTGGGCTGAGGTGAAAGAAAGAGTGAAACAGTCTAGATCTCAGCTACTTTCTTCTTACAGAGTAATGATTCAAGGGGAAAAGCACTTAATCTCCACCTCAGACCATGTCTCTGAATTATTACTTCTTTTGAGCAAAGATTTTCAGTATTTTCAAATGAAATTCGACAGTTAGGTCAGGACAATAAACACAGTATTCATTGCAGATATCATACACAGAGAAAATTAGTTTTTATATGTAAAAAACAAAACATCACAAAACCCTGACAACTGTGGTTCATTAGTTGCATGTGCAGGGCATAGATTGGAGAAAATAAATAGATCCTGTCATACCTGAAATAGATAAAGGGAGGACATGATGGTGGGATAGAAGAGACAAAGTGATACATAAGACATGACATGAAAGCCGAAGTCAGATAAAGTGAAAGGCCAAAATAAGAAAGAACAATGATACAAAGTCATAGCACAATCTTAACAAGTCAATGTCTGGACACAGGATCATTGAGGTTTTCAAGCTGTCTGCAATTTCCTTCAATAAATTGGCTTCAAAGATTTGATAGCATTTCCCACAGGAAGGTCTGCAACCCTATTAAGATGTATTGTATTGGCTAGTTACAGATTCCAAGTCCACTATAATGTGGTTTTCAGTTCAGAGTAAATAATGTCTTCTATTAGAAATTATCATTAATAACAAGATGCCTGTCAGTTGACCTTTCTCAGCAAAAATATCGCTGGCAAAATCTTTCTAAAAATCTGACTTATGTCTCAAATATATCTTTGAATCTTCATTTTGGGGCCAAAGTCTCATATTCAGCTACATGTTCATAATTCCCATTAACTTTAGTGGAAGCTTAGATCAAATCCAAGGGTAAAATTTGTCCTCTATTCCTCAAAAAGGTCTGAAGTATTTTATGAATGCTTAGGTTTCTATAGATTATAGAATCATAGAGATATTGATTGGAAATGACTCCTGGAAGTCTACAGTCAAGTTTTTACTCAAGGCTGGTGTATTGTCAACACTGGATCAGATCATACATTGTCTTTGTCTAAGTAAGTCTTGAGCTTCCAGCGATGGAGACTGCACAAACTCTCCAGACAAACTTTTCCAGTGTTGCACTGTCCTACTAGTGAAGAAAAGTCTTCTCTTCTTTTATTTTTTCCTTCTTTTCCTTTGTTGTTAGCAATGACTACCAGAAATGGGATGTGGAAACCTGGCCCTAAATAGATGATATATGTGGTTCCTGACTCAACAAAACAAATTACCATTGACGTAACTTTAAGCAGATGCTTCTGCACGTTGAAATGGATGAAAACTACTTAACAGAATTTGAAGTATGTATTTTGACATCCAGGACAGTTAAGTGGTTGTCTGACACTTAACAGAGTTAACAAAGAGCTTAAAATTTATCTACTTATTTACATAGGGTGGCAGAGTAATTTTCCTTTTCTAGCAATGTAAACAAGGGTTTATTTTGGAAACGACAAGTTTTAACAGAGCTGGTCTGTTGACACTGTGAATGTCAATGAAAATACAAGACACAATTCTTTAAAATCTGCTCTGCAATGCATTTGAAAAGCTTCATTAGTAGTTTTAACATAGACCTCGAAGATGTGACTCTCTTTGAGATAAAAGATCTGAATTTAGGTTTCAACATGCAGCTGTTTACACGTGCACTAGCAACGGGATTTAGCTACATGAGCATAGATATTTTGTGCCCCTTGTGACACCCTAGGTTATCCAAGGCATTTGCACAGGGCTGCACATTACAAAGGCCCTAAGGATGATCTGAGCCCTCCTGGAGGGGCCACAGGTGGCTGGATAGGGTCCCTTAGAATACCTCAGATGGCAGCAGACACCTGTGCTGACATCTGAATCAGAGCCTCCCTATCCTGTTAATATACTGGAAGGAACCTACAGAGTGATTCAGCTCAGTCTAAAGCAAAGATCAGGTGTCCATAGGTAAGTGTCTGCAGGTACAACAGCTCTCTTAACTCCTCCTATAGTCAATGGAGCTTTTAGGGATCAAATTCAGTTGTAGACACATAGTTGTCTAGTGCATTCGAGATGCCCAAGGGATGCCTGAGCTGTCTGCGTGCAGTTGGAAGACAAGGCAAAAAATTTATAAGATACCCATATTCCATTGCAGGGGGGATGGAACTAGCTGATCTTTAAGGCCCCTTCCTACCCAAACCATTCTGTGATTGGATGATTCTAATCTGGCAGATGGACACCAGGTGGAATATCCGAGGGTATCTAATATAAACAGAAACTTACTGATTTTGAAAAGGGGTGGGAAATGGGGAGGAGGATGTGGGTGTTAGACAGACGTGCTGAAATCCTGTCAGCAGCCACTCTTGTCACTGTCGCTGTGTCATAGAAACAGTTGACAGCACATATTGACACTTTCCAGTGTAAAAATATCTCAGTGTCAGTGTTTCCCAACGGTTTAAAGTGTTGACACCCTAAATGATGGATTTGAAAGCGAGAGAGAAAAAAAAAGAGGATGCTGTGCAGGAAGGAGAAGACAAAATGTATAAGGGAATGAGAATTTGTGGGCATAGCCTCTGGCACATAGAGGAATGGAATGTGCTCAGAGCAGCATGAACTCTGGATGGAAGATGACAGGGACAGGGCTGTGAAGGTGGCTCTCGGAGCCCTAAGGCGATGGGAAACAGCAGGATGGACGATATGCGAGGACCACGAGGGAAAAACATACAGCAGATGTCAGGGTTAGAAGTTGGAGGGCAGGGGTCTGCAGTGGCTATGCTTTTAATAATAAGCAGCGCCAAGTCCTTCCTGTTCACTGGCCCCAAAGCCAGCTGGCACGTTTTGGAGACAGCCTTGCTGTTAAGCACTCTCTACCTCCAAACAAGGAAAAATATGTTGAAGATTCCTATTGGGAATATTTCAGGCCAGGGCTAGTAGCTGTGTCCAGGCAGCACTGGAGCAAGGCTAGCTGACCGGTGTCAACACCAAGAGGGACTACTTTAATGACAGCTGTGTAGCAGGGCCCAGATCTCTGTCCTGGCTCTATTTGATGTAGTAATCGATGTTCATAGTACCCATGCCCAATAGCTTTTCCCAATGGCCACTTTAGATGCAGCCCAGTTTTGCGTGCCAAGTGAGTCTAGCTACGCAGATATGAGCCACTCTGTGCTGGTTGCCCTCGAGGCTGCAGAACAGTCCTTGTCCCACTTCATTTGCTACTGTAACAGTCTTCCCAAAATGGGCAGGAGGAGAGGAAAGAGGACTGGGACATGCGGATAAAGAGGAAATTTGTGTGTAGGAAATCCCCTGCTTCCTGGGAAAAAGATGGAAATCAACTTGAGGGACAATGATCATAGAATCACAGAATCATAGAATCACAGAATCATAGAATGGTTTGGGTTGGAAGGGACCTTAAAGATCATCTGGTTCCAACCCCCCCGCCGTGGGCAGGGACACCTCCCACTAGACCAGGTTGCTCAAAGCCCCATCCAGCCTGGCCTTGAACACTTCCAGGGAGGGGGCATCCATGATGATAACTTGATTTTGGGAGGCATGTGAAGGCAGACATAGGAAATGCCTCCCCAAGATTGTGGGAAAGTGGAAACATGGGATCCTTTGTCTGAAGCATCTGAGTGTGATCCTTAGATCACATATCACCTTGCTACTCACTTATGCTTGAACCACAGTGTTAGTTCCTGGCTGAAGCACAGGCCAGTTTCTAGGTCTTTGCAGACCTCTGAAAAGCCCTGAACAGAGTGAGTGTCAGAACTGTGGCATCTGAAAATGGGAACAATAAGCACCATTATCACCTACTTGTAACCTTCAAAGAGAGGGTACCAAACTATCCCTTAGAATGTTTGAATTTCATACAAAGAAGCCAAAAGTTAACTGTCCCAGACCTTCCTTCATTGTTTTCCATCACATTGATCTGTCCAGAGTTTAGTGGAGAAATTTTATTTTGAAGATGATTTTAGTGTTTTAAAATGTATTTGTTTCTGATTCAGAACAAAACTTCCAGAATCTGAAAAGCCTGATTCCATGAGATGACCTCAGCTCTTTGGAGCTGAAAAGATCTGTGGTTTTTAGAAGACTCTGGTTTCCGAAATCTGAGTCAATCTATCAGCAAGTTTACCCTGAATGTTTGGTCTGTGACAGTCCTGGAGAAATGGCTTGGCAGGAAGCCAAACAAGCTTTCATCAAAACATTGCCAAATTTCTGGAGCAACATCGTCTGAGATGAACAGTCTCTACAGATGGTTTGATTGTGTTCAAATGACAAATGAAATCAGAATATCTAAGTATTTCTGAGCAGCTCTGCTCCGGATTAGTAAATTAGTTCTTCCCAGGTCTGTCATTTCACTCCTGCCATTTCCTGGACAGAAACAGCAAAGTACTGCCTTCCCACCACTTTGTTTTGCTTTTCCCTGGCTTCCTAAATTGCTTTTCCTCTGATAGTTATCTGGATTTTTTTTAACCCCTTTATCTATCCACAAGTTTACGTTCACCTGAATTCTTCGTTTGTCTAGGAAAAGCCCCCAGTGAAATCTCAATTCCTTTAAGCAAATTCAAGGATGTGTGAATTGTCAGCTTACAGAACTCATCTGTGTGGTTCCAGATAAAGAACAGTGTTCTCAGTCCTCTGCTACATCATTTATTTGTTACCCTTAGCAGTAAGAACAAGAACATAAGGCAATCTTCTATAAGCAAGGATGTTACACCTAAGAGACCTCATCAAAAAAATATCTCAATGTTGTATTATTTATTAAATTAGAGTAATTTGCTATTCCTCTTGCAGTTATTGTTAGTGGTACTAATTGCAGACAAAGACGTCACTGTCCAGATACAACATGAAGACAGAACAGGGCAATCATAAAGCTCGAGGCCAGGGAAGTACGTAGCTGAATGAAGACTGGAGATGGCGCGTGGGCACAATGAGCCAGGGAGCTCAGGCAAACAATTGGACACTTTCCTTCTGCAATGAACCCAGCTTAGCAAGATACAGGATTTACAGCCACTCATCTGATTGAACTTTTTCTTGTTTTTTCCTGAAGAAGACAGATTCCTTATTTAAGCAGGAGATGACTGGGACATTTATAAAGGCATATCATTTGTAAAAACAAAGCCACTTTTTCTCTTCTTGCCTAAAGTGATCTGGGTATATAAAATACAGGCATAGATTACATGTGGTCTGACTTTTTTTCAAGGCAACTTGGAAGTTTCTTGGTTTTTTTTCAGACCTGAAGAAAGGTTTATACATTTGAAAGTCTCTGCATTTCACATCAGTTAAATGAACAGAAAATTTCCCCCTACCATTCTCACCTCTCTAATTTTCACTAATAAATAATATCTGGAGTAATGTGGTGGGTTTTTTTTTAAAATGTATTTTATGTTTTATCAAGTTCAGAATTAATATAAGTATATAGATAATATGCCATAATTTCCTCTGGAGTTGTACTTTAGTACTTGGTACCCCTGTTCTCCTCTTACTTACTGAGTTTTTTGTTAGATTGCAAACCTGCAATAAAACTAGTTTTCCCAGTCTCAGCCAAAGGTCTGCTTACTGGTTATTGCATAATGACTGTGATTTTGAAAGACACAGTCCAAGCAAGGCACTTTTCCAAAACGAGAAAGTGGATGGCACCCTAATGACTTGTAAAAACCATGTCATATTTGAAGGCATTACTAGACTAATGAACATGTGCTTGGACTTAGTTAAATAAACTAAAGAGAAATATTTCAATATCAGAAGATCAACATGTTTTGAAAAAAAAATCCAAATGAAATGATTCTGTATCTCATATTTTCCATAACTTTCGATTTGATGGAAACGTCAGTATTGTGTCTAAATCAGAATATCAAAAGGCAGGGGGGAGGATTTGTCCACTATCAAATTTCTAAGTATCTTAACTAGTCTGTATTCATGAAGCTCACTTTTCTCCCATGAAGCATTCTCTTATGAAGATCAGTAATAGTTGCCCTTTGGCAATTTTTTTCCAGTCCTTTATGTATCCACAAAAGTTTGCTTCATTTCTGTAGAAAAACTAAAGTGCTGCAAGCACTTCATGTTTACATGAAATCTTATCACTGTAGTAAGCATCCTGTAGTTGTACAAACTGTAGCGTGAGCACTAAATTCTCATCCCATCTTTTACAATGAACAAAGAGTTGACATTGCATTTCACATGCGCTCAACACTCCTGGTGTCCAACACAACTCAAGCTCCTACTTTCCCATTTCGCTTCACTGACTTCAGAGGGCATTCAAGCAGGTCTTGGATAAATGTTCTGATTTCATTAGTTGTCTTCTCATTATTTGTAACACATTCTTATTAGCTTTTTTTAATGCATAAGAACCTTGAAGAGTAGCTAAGTAGATCAGATCACTGATTCCTGTGAGCTAAGAAAATCAATTATTTTCTCCTGTATTTTCTAATTTGAGCTCCTTGCGGCCTACATAAAATTTTTGCCTGCATTTTTTTATAGTCAAGAAGGTCAGGAATAACAGTAGCCAATAAACAAAGAAGCAAACAATAGTGCAAAAACAATAGTTTGAAAGATTAATGCTAGTCCCTGCATGCTCATTGCTCCTGGGAAAATTAATTTTCCTGAAAACATTAATTATTCCTTTTCCGAGGTCCAGTGCAAGTTGAGTAAGTGCTACGCTAAACGACCTTGAAGGTTACAGAAGTTGATGCAGCTCTCCAATAAGTTGCTGGGTCTCTCAGACTTTGAGCAGATCACGCATGCCCTGAAGCCTTCCTCAGTAGCGGCTGTTGCTGTTGTGGTTCCTTAGATCTTCACAGTACTTTGGATGCTGATAATCTCCTCTGCTCCCCCTGGTTTCATTCTTACCCAAAAGGTGGATTTCTCTCATCTGAAGTCAGATGACTACCACGTAGCTGCATATATCTGAACAACTGTCCATGGATCCTCTTTACAGGGGCAAAGTGGGTGCTTTTGACATGCTGTTCATCTGACCTGCCTTAGAAGCTGCTAAATCACAAAGCGTGTTACCAGGATCTCTTCTGCTTGCAAATAGGGCCTGTGGTGTTTGCCACAGCTATAGATATCTACATTGAGCTAGGTGTATTTTGCCACCATGTAGGACCAGAAGAGTGGGCATCAGAGTGCTCACAGGCTGTGCAGAGTCAGCTCATGCTGCTATTTGATTTAATTCTGCAAAGAGAAGGGGTCCAACAGATATACAGATCTGATCTGGCCTGTCTGCACAGTGCTGCATCATGTGTGAACTTCATGGTTCAGAGACCAGTTTGAATCACAGAGTCACAGAATGTTTGGGGTTGGAAGGGACCTCTGTGGGTCGTCTCATCCAACCCCCTGCCGAAGCAGGATCAGCTAGAGCAGGTTGCACAGGATCTTGTCCAGGCGGGTCTTGAATATCTCCAGAGAAGGAGAATCCACAATCTTCCTGGGCAACCTGTTCCAGTGCTCCATCATTGAACACCTTTTTGCTGTGCTGCAGGTTGCCTGGTGTCTGTTTTGGACTAATATACATATATTTTGGAACACTTATTATGTTCAAGCACTCTCCTATTTTGCCAAAGCTATCAGCTTTTGTGATTTTATGACACACTTTCTGGTATTTACTGTTTTCATTTTGTTTTCCTGAAGGTTCTGTTCTTTAATGTCCTGCTGTGTAAATGACTGAATTTTCCTTTTGAGAGAAAGTGCAGTCTTCTGACATGGGGAAATATTTGAAAATTCAGTTCCACAAAGCAGCAGTCAAGTTAAAAAACAAAGAAACCACAAAACAACAACCCCCCTGATATTATTTCAATTAATAAATAACAGTTATTCTTATTTTTAGATGTAGCTAGATCACGATACTGTTTCTCCCTCAGCAGTCTTGGTTTTGACTCTGTGATATGTTGCTCTTTTGATCTTTTTTTGCTCTAGCAGTTACAGGAAAAAGAAAAAAAGCCATTCGCTTCCTTCCGTGGCTGACCACAAATCCTGATGTAGTATTCCCTTCCAAGGTTAAATTCAGCAGTTCTTCTTCCCTGTGATTTTCCTTGCACGGAGCCAAGGGCATATGATTTCACAGGGATGGAGCTGGCTGGGCCACACTTTTCTGCATTGCTCTTCTCCATGGCTATTCCCTGTTTAAGCCGCCTGCCCCGCTGTACTCTGATGGTCCCAAGAGATGTTTCCTGCAGTTGCAGGAGCTTTGGTGCCTTGCACTGTGCAGGGGCAGGAAGAAGACAAAAAGACCTTCTACTTTCTGAAGCACTGGTCACTTTGCAATGGTGAAAGTTGTACTCATTTCTCCTGGCAAATCTTAAAAGGAAAGTGTGGGAGCTGGAATGGGTGGTGGATGTTACTTTTGCCGGTGTTAGGTACTGAATAGGTGTGATCAGCTAGCAGGACATGTGGTAATTACTTCCTGCAACTCACGATATCTTACATGAATCTTTACTCAGATAGAACCACTGATTCTTTAAACCATTTCCATCAAAGGAAATAAAGGAGATGATCATTTACTAGCTGTTCTGTTCAATGTCTGTTTATATCTTGATTGTAACTAAGTTTGCCATGTCAAAATGCTTTTGAACACAGAAGTAGCTGCTGCCAATATTTTCTTAGCAGTATCTGACCCTCACCCTAGCTATGCTGGGTGTTCAGACCTCTGTCCTGGTAGTCTGAACAAAGGGAGCACCATCTGGCAGAAGAACTTCTAAGCTTTTTTTTTTTGATCTTTAATGGTATTGCTCTCTTGCTTTCTTCCTTTCTACATTGTTTGTTTCCTTCCTTTCTTCCTTTCTTTCTTCCACATAGATAAATCTGTGATGTGTATGGTTGAATTTAATATATCTCATAAAGCAGAAAACTACCTGTTTTAAACAGACAGCCTCACAATTCATAATTTCACACAGGTATTATGTCTTGTCCTTCTGTCATGTCCCAAATTTAAAGAACTTTCAAACTGATGGAAAGTACCAAGGCTTTACTCCATGTGATGCCATTTGAAATATTAATTTGGAAGGGACAAAAACTTCTGAATTAGGAACAGTGCCATGCCCTTTGGGTATGATCCCCTAATTAAAGTTTGCTCTGATGACATTGTTCTGCATATTTTGTGACTGGATCTGATGCTGAGAGGTTTGGGATAGGGTGTAGTTTCTGATGAACAGGGCAGAACTAAAATTGTCTCCTTTCTGCATTTGCAATTTAAATAAATCTCAGCACAATTAATTGCTTGTGGTACAGATACTTTGTTTCTAAGCCATAACTGGATTCATCAAGGCCTATTCCCTATGAAGTTGCACACTTTCTCCAGTATATCAGTCTATTAAAAAAATTATTTGCAAAAATTCATTATTTGTATCAATGAAATGATAAAAATAGGCTTTTTCTTTAATATTTTTTTTTAACTTTAAATCTTCAGAAACTTTGAAACTTTTCTTCACACATTTCAGTGTTGTCTCACCTATTACTTGGAATCCTGTAAGGAGCTTGGAGGGTTCCCACCTGAGTCCTTCTAACTGATGACTTAGCAGAAACAAAAATACATGGTAACGAACCAAATGTCCCATTAGTGACTAGCCTAGGTCAGCAGCTTCAATAAACATTTTAATCTCATAGTTAAAATAAACAGTGGTGCCGTTGTAATATGAGTAATTGGTAGATGCTTTAGTGTACCTCAGAGAACATTAACTGGAAGAACATTAATGGAAAGACAACCAGGTTGTGAGCATTCCAAGCCAACGGGAGGCAAAAATAACTGCAAAGATGAAAAAGCTATAGCTTTTTACAGGAGTAACTGTGTCCCAACAAATCATTCAAATTTTTTTAGGTAAGTACTGAATATTTTTACATGTCTTCCCAGTGTCTGCAGTCATGGCCCTGCTTTTCAGTCTGCCTGGCTCACTCCAGGCTGCTGTCAGGCAAGAGAGGTTCCCCTTCCCACTGCGTCTGCACTGGCTGGAAAGGTGACCAGCCTCAGGCCACTCCCAGCTGTTCCAAACAAGCAACGTTACTTCACCTACTTACCAAACAGCTCAGCAACTTGTGACCACACTTGGTAGCCTGACTGAGACAAAACAAACCAGATTTGCTGAAATAATTTGGGTCCTGTTGACAGAAATGGCACTCTTGCTTGCTGCTGAGGAGGAACTGAAGAGGTAAGCGATAATCATCAGGAAAAGGTTAAGGATGAACATCTGAGGATGGCCTGGAGTCGGTGACTTCTGCCACGGCCATGGTGAGAAGAAATGAGCTGTCTGTTTGCTTCCCAAATTGCAACTTGAATTACATTTTAAACTGCAGTTGACAGGGAACGTGTATATACCCCTTTAGAGAAGCTCTCTGCTGCTATTTCTGTTGGCTTTCTTGCATACTTCAACACACACCTACAACCATGTCAGGAATTTCTCCTCTGAGGTTCCATTTTTTTGGAAGAGCACTCCTCTCTCTCTTCCTCATTGACTTACACTTGGTCATCAAATATCCACTTCGAAAAAGTGTCTGTTTCCCTTGTCTAAAATGCCTGATTCTTTCCTTCCTCTCAATTATGATTTATCTCCATACTAATTAAATATATGTTTTGCCTTTTGATATACAGTTTTTCTCAAGGATACCACTGAATATGAAGCTTTGTAGTGCAGTTGTAAAAATCAGATGTATGGTATAAAGCTTTAATTTATGCTTCTGCAGAATTGCAGTTGCATTTCTGTGGAGTAAATGCACACTTTTCCTCCTTATAGAAACTGCAGAAGAAGAGACCAAAAAATGGAGATGTTTTCTGTGTATGTAATTTTGTTTGCTCACCACTTCCATTTGAGTTTTATGAGAGTCTTTGCAACGGACAGAAAAGGAAAGAGAATTATCCTGTATCAGGCTGAGTTTTCTACCATTCTTAATCCAAATGGCAAATGGGCAAATGGTTTATGACCTTCCCAGATTGCAGTCATGATGAGGAGTGGCAAGCAAGATGAGGAACTTAATTATATTAGATACTATTTTTCAGCATATGCAAGTTGACATGACGTGCTCTCACAGCCATTTCACAGCAGGGGCAACAACTCAAATTTTTTTTGGCTGGACCAAGGTACCAACCTAATTGCTGATCTAATTTCTTCATCTGCAATTATCATAGTGTTTTACTTATAGTTTGACTGACCCATCCACATGCTTGGTGCGTGCTCAGTCTATCTAAAGGTATCAGAGCAGGCTCAAATTTTCTCTCTCAGCATTTCCTGAAGGTATCTCAGTCCATATCTGCAAAGCTTTCATCTCTGCAGCTGGACATGAGGTGAGTTCTGAACCTGATTGCCAGCTGTTGTCCAAACATAGAATGAGCTGTAGACAGACTATGCATATTTCATCACAGCAGATGTAAACACCTACGCTTATGACTGAGGCAGTCACCTTGGGCTCCCTCAGTATTGAGACATTTTTAGAGCAATATTCATGCCACTCGAAAGTAAAATAAGCCAGGTTGTCTCCTGAAAGTGATTTTTCTATTTCTTCATTTTGACTACAAGAAGAGACCTTGTTGACTAACTCCAGTCGACACATCCACCCTGTAGACCTCTAGCCTTATGCGTCCTGCCTGTAGTACTTGTTTGTGAAACCAGCACATAGTCTACTCTACTGCACTATTTTATTTTTCAGAGAAAATATAATTATGAGAAATAGAAAGGAATACAAGGAGCAGAAAGGAACATCTGTTCTAAGGAGCTATTAAAATGGAAGGTGAGAAGCATCTAGGAGACTCATGGGTTGGACATGCTGAAATAAGCATGAGGGCAGTGACACCTTCACTGTAAAATCTTTGTTTGCATAGCACTGAAAGAGTAAGACCTGCTTGAGTCCCACATGGAATGCATTCTGCACTGTGAGTTTTGGTTCTTGTCTTTCATTTCTGAGAGATAAAGAGGAAGAGAAGATGCAAAGAGATTTCATAACAAGAGGCTAGAAGCCCATGTGGACTGATTCATATTTTTAATACAGGGCATGCATGCTATCGTAAAACTCCTGATTAATTACAAGTTTTCATCTAACTAACAACAAAATCTTCATGCTGGGGTGAAAAATAGGATGAACAATCTCATCAGTAAAGCTGTGGACAAATCTAACATATGCAGTTAAAGTCAAATCTACGTTCCATCAGGCTTAGTGAAAAAAACCCTCAAAGACTTCGGTAGGCCCCTACTCTTTTCACCCTCTGCTTAATTGTGTTATCTTCTGCTTAATTGTGTCCTGGTAGTATTATAATGCTTAGAAACTTCTTCAGCCTCCAGATGAGTCTGCCCATGTTGGATTCTGCTTTGTTATATCTTCCTCTGATACAATTCTGAATCAGAGCATAAAAGTTGCAGCCACAGATTTTCCTGGAGGATTTGACAGAACACTGCAAAAGAGCACTTGATTTTGTCTTTATTGCACCACACATGAGTGCCTCCATCTCATTAATGTAGGAAATGTGTTATCTGAAGGAGAGGAGCTTGGAAGCTTAGAATGTCAGTGGTGTATTTTAAAGCCTCTGTTTTTTCATTTTATCTATTAGATAGCATGGCAAATTAAATGTCTCATCATGATGAAAAAGCAGCTTTTTCATATGTGTCCATTTGGCAAGAAAACAGCGTATTTTTGTCAGTGCACTAACGTTGGTCCCATAAGGGGACCAAATGGCTTCCAAGATGTAATAAAGGAAATGACAAGCTGGGTTAGTTGTTGCTGGACTCTGATTTTTGTGCTGAAAGCATTTATTTGTTTGCTTTCACAGGGGATCCTTCCCTGAAAACTTTTTCATCTAGAAGCCTACTTCATTCACAGAAATGTTATCTGTGGAAAGGACACCTAGGAGCCCCTGCGTTGCTTCCTGCCCCTTCTGAAAAACGTCTTTTGTCTGAGACTGTGATTTCCTCTCCTCATGGCCCTATTCTCTCTGCAGACTTCCTCACAGTTCAGCATGCTGCAACTGCTAATCAATTGTTTCTAACACTGCTACTAATTGCTAATGCCCATGCCAATACTTCAGTACCTTATAAACTCTCAAGTCCGATAACTTGCAAAATCCCAGAGTGGACTTGTACTCCCTTGATCTATTTCTTTCCTCTGAGATCACATTTTTCACCCCCACATAATTTGGTTGCCTCTTAAAGCAGATCCTTGCAAGGCCCATCCACTGAAGAAGTAGGATGTAGAACTGCAGGAGGTGCCTGCTGTCCTTAGGGGCTGAATATGTTGCCCGTGCAGCGTGATCAGCCCCTACCCATCTGCTGACCAGGAGGAAAAGTCATAGTAAATGCTGAGCTGGTGCAAAGCTGTATGAGGAGTGCATTGGGAAAGGACTGGGTGGATGTGGAGGAATCATGAGCCTTAGGGCAGCCAAACCCGCTGACGTAGAGTGATATTAACACAAAGCTGATGTGTGGTTTGATACAGTCCTTGCATAGCTACTGTGGCAGGCTGTGCACCACAGCCTATCTCTAGTCTAGGGATGTCTTTATCTCTGTCAATGTAATGATAAATTCTTCTCCCAGTTAGGGATATCTTTTTCCTGAGGGCTTTAAGATGAGGAACTAAAATCAAAGTCATTACTTTGTCCTTTACTCTCTCTTCTCCGCTCTAAATATTAGAGTACTTTTTAACAGCACTGGTGGTGTATCTTGGCTGGACAAGAGCAACAACCTGTGCCTAAGCCCCTGTAGCCCCTAAGAAACCCCATCTAGATCAGGGTCATGCAGCAGCAGTGAGCGTAACCACAGGTTTAACAGACTTACTTTCAACTAGCCGCTCTGTCCCACAGGGACTAGTATATCAAGTCTGAACATCTTGCTCTTTATCACTGAGATAATTAGGGCATGCCTGCCCTGTGGATGTAAAGAAACTTGAACCATCTCAGCAGCTAGCTCTGCAGATAGAAATGCTGTGTGTCGACTGAATGCTTAGATCTTCAACAGCTTTGGCACCTCTGCACCTTGTTTCAAATCACAGCATAAATCAGTCCTTAATGAGAGGGAAGGAAAGATATTTAAAAGACTACAAAGTAGTCTTGACAGAGTTTTTCAACCCTGCTTCTCTGACACAGCGGTTTCAGAACCCCTGGAAGCTCTCAAGGGTCAGGATAACGCTGTGGACACAATAAGGACCCAATATACTTCTTCGCTCTGATGGGCTTCAGGGGGAGAGGCAGGTTGCTTTTGATGTGGCATTCACAAAACGAAAACATAACTGTTCCATAATGACAGCAACACAGGCTCACATTTCCTCCCACCTCAGGAGAGGAGAGCAATGCACTCAAGCTTTGGGTGGTCAGATCTTTCAATGGAAGGTGGAAATCTGTGATTGTAAAGACAGGAATGTCACAGAGAAAGGAACCATGAAAAGACTGAAACAGTAGGTTGGGGTGAGGTTTGAACTTTGGGAAGGGGAGAAGTAAAATCTTCTGATGTGCCCCTTTTCTTCTTGAAGTGTACTTTTCCCTCTCTGAAGTGCATCAGAACATTATCTGGTAGAAAAACAGACTCAAGAACAAATGACATCATTATGCGTAACACCCTTGTACTGTGTCAAGTTCATCTACACACAGTCTTTCTGGCCTGTCTGCATATAGTATCTAAATACAAGGTGCTAACAAAGGTGTGTTTTCTCAGCTTTATGAAAAAAGTCCCCAGAAAAGATGCATAGAACAATGGAGGTGTTTTTGTTGCTCCTTGTTGTATTTTTTATGTTCTCCTGGGTAGATTGACTCTTGGCTTCTCTTACAAATTTCAAAAAAGTCTAACAATTATATTCGCAAATCAGCACAATTTTTAAACTTGTATTTTCAGTTCCAGTGTCTCTCATGATAAGAAGATAACAAAAAAATTCATATGAGAAAGATGGGTGATGGAAATAGGTAAAAAGTATCGTTAGGTGAAGAGTTACCTCCATCCTGAGATACTGGGATAGGCAAGGATATAGCTAGAAGGGATATAGGTACTGACTACTTAGTACCTACTTTTGCATTAGAAAGTGCTGAATTCTGTTTTCTGGTGTATCCATTTAGAATCAGTACGTTGAATGGATATATTTTAGGGTAGAAGTTGGTCTGATCCTATAAGAATTAGACCTCATTTCACTTGTAGGACCTTGTCAAAGCAACTTTTGTTGTTCGCTTTTCCTTAGATAACATCCAGTTCAATTTGATATGTATCTGATTTACGTCTGTACATTTAGCAGAGTTCTATGCTCCAAAACATTTGCTAAGATTTTAATTTAGATTAATTTGTTTCAACAGATTTGATAATCATCAGCTAGCATGGAAGATGATACTGCATTTTGTCCATAGACAAGGAGAGAAGGTCCATCACTTGGAAATGCTTTTAATAGTTGTGAGAAAACCCTTGAAAACATGTTCTAGAATATTATATTTCACTAAGAACAGGACAGTCTGTGGCTATTTAAATCAGGTCATCTCTGTTTTCTATTAGTCCATAAGATTACACGCTGTCTTTAGCAGATCAGTCCCATAATATTTTCACAAAATGTCATTTTTTAAAAAGGATTTGAAACTTCAGAGGCTACAGAAACTTGGCGAATGGGGTTAAGCATCCAAGTTGTTTTCATCAAAAGAGATGAAAGTCCTTGCTCTTCTGTCCTTTAGGAGAGTAGTAATGTGGTTGGGGGCATTGACACATGTGAAGTTTTACAAGTTTATAATCAACGTCCTTATTTATTGTGATGACAACTTTATAATTTTGGAAGAAGTACAATCTTTTTAAAGACCATAATTTTTTAAAGCTTGGCTTTATAAATCCTGGTGAAGTTTTTATATAAATCTATTTAGAAATTTAATGACATATAAAGCTTCAGTTGTGAAAGAAGCATTCAGTGCCTTTAATATTACTGAACACAAGGATGCAACCATTAATCCATTCTCTTGAGCTATGTTCTGTAACACTTTTTTGAAAGAGGGGGAATAAAGTTATTTCTTTAACAATATGATATTGACAGCCAGAATGAATCACAGTTATAGTCATGTATGACAACTCCAGCAACCCTCCTCTTCCTCACGATGCTATTATCTTTCAACTCACCTTGACTCACAGTCTGTTTGCCATGGAGTCATCTGAATTTCAGAGTCACCTAATTTATATCAATTTTTAAAAAGTTCCCAACCTGCATTAAGAAAGTGGCAATACTAAAACTCCAGTTGTGTGTATATATCCATTATTTCCCTGAGACATCTGTACTGGGCACAGACTTTAATGAAATGTTGGTCGAACAGTTTATTAAACACTCTAATTGCTCTGACTTCATGTGGTTAAGGTTCTTAATTACTGGACAACTATTTTTACTAGTAAGGTAGTAAAATAACTTATGCTATGAAATTCACTGAATCCTGGAAAAAGTGTCCAAAATTATTTAGTTAGTTCAAAAGTGGAAATATTTGAATGAGATGAAAAATAACATTTTAGAAATCATAGAATCATAGAATGCTTTGAATTGGAAGGGACCTATAGAGGTCACATAGCCCAATCCCCCTGCAGTGAGCAGGGATGTCTTCAACTAGACCAGGTTGCTCAGAGCCCTGTCCAACCTGGCCTTGAATGTTTCCAGAGACAGGGCCTCCACTACCTCTGTAGGCAATCTGTTCCATTGTTTCACCACCCTTATGGTAAAAAATTTCTTCCTTATATCTAGTCTAAGTCCACCCTTCCTTATTTAAAGCCATTGCTACTTGTCCTATCGCAACAAGCCCTGCTGAAAATATTTTCCCCATCTTTCCTATAGGCTCCCTTCAGGTACTGAAAGGCTGCCTTAAGGTCTACCCACAGCCTTCTTTTCTCCAGACTGAACAGTCCCAACTCTCTCAAGCCTTTCCTCATAGGAGAGGTTCTCCAGCCCTCGGATCAGCTTTGCGGCCCTCCTCTGGCCCTGCTCCAACAGCTCCATGTCTTTCTTGTGCTGAGGGCTCCAGAGCTGGATGCAGGACTCCAGGTGAGGTCTCACCAGAGGGGAGTAGAGGGGCAGAATCACCTCCCTCGACCTGCTGGCCACTCTTCTCCTAATGCAGCCCAGCATACTGTTGGCGTTCTGGGCTGCAAGCACACATTGGTGACTCATGTCTAGCTTTTCATCCACCAGCACCCCCAAGCCCTTCTCGGCAGGGCTGCTTTCAATCCCCTCATCCCCCAGCCTGTATCAATAGCTGGGGTTCCCCCAACCCAGGTGCAGGACTTTGCACTTGGCCTTGTTGCACCTCATGAGGTTCACAGAGGCCCACTTCTCAAGCTTGTCCAGGTCCCTCTGAATGGCATCCTGTCCTTCTGGTATGTCAACTGCACCACTCAGCTTGGTGTCATCTGCAAACTTGCTGAGCTTGCAGGCAATCTCGCTAAGTCATTGAAGATTTTAAACAGCACCGGTCCCAGTATGGACCCCTGAGGGACATCGCTTGTCACCGGCATCCATTTGGACATCAAGCCATTGACCACCATCCTCTGGCTATGACCTTCCAACCAATTCCTCAGCCACCGAAAAGTCCACCCATCAATCCATATTTCTCCAATTTAGAGAAAAGGAGGTTGAGGGGAATTATGTCGAAGGCTTTATAGAAGTACAGACAAATTACATCCATAGCTCTTCCCTTGTCCTCTGATCTAGTGACACCATCATAGAAATCCACTAGGTTGGTCAGGCAGGACTTGCTCTTGGCAAAGCCATGCTGGCTGTCTCGAATCACGTGCCTGTTCTCCATGTGCCTTAGCACAGCTTCTAGGAGGATTTGCTCCATGAGTCAGATTCTGATCCTTTACTTCTGCAGAATAGTACTTCATCTGCTGTTAAACACCACCAAATTCTCATTGCCACATAGTTTTATTTATCACAAGTATATGGTCCTGCAGAGCCACGATATAAGCATACCTAGCAGATTTTAAAAATAAACGCAAGTAAATTGCATTTTTCAAAATGCATATAAGCAATTTGGAATCACAAGTCCCCCTTGCCTGTGGTGGAACTTGGTTTTCCAGTTTGCGGAGACTTGTTCCCACCTGAGAATTTCTACAGCAGATATTCAGAAGCCTAATTATACTTCAGGAATTAGCCAATCCAGCATAAAACATTTTATAATGGCAGGAAAAATTTCATTTTGCCACATCAGTGATATCAATTCTTGTTGGGTTTTTTTCTTTCTTCTATAGATGAAGCAACATGGAATTAAATGATGGCTACAAGGGAAGAGAGTGGAGGAAGCCTGTGTCAGAGTGCGTTTTGGAGGAGCAAGGTAGGAGAATGAATGAAGTCTGTCTGGAGGAGGAGGATACGATGAAAGAGAAGGACTGAGCGAGGTCACTGAAGGGGCTGTGGCACAGGTATTATTCTTGCTCTTTCTCTGTGTTTCTCATGCTATCTTCCTCTTCTCTAGTACAGCATCTAACTACTTTCTGTGTAGCAACCTCATCTCAATATATTGTGAGTAAGTCTCTTTTAGTATATAATGAAATGGAGACTGTCTCTCTTTTTCTCCCCCTCTCAGCAGCCTCTTGGAGGCAAACTTTCTTCAACTTTCTCTAGGTTCTGGCATGAGTATGAAAGTGGAAAGGGGGAAGGAGAAAGAGCATGCCAGGCTGGGCTAGGCAGATGGGATTGCTCTAAAAGGTGGGGAACGGAGAAGGGCTTGATCCCCTTGCTGCTGCTGGTTGGTGTAGGTTAGAAGTGGGAACAGCTGTGGCTAGAGGAGGACACTAGGAAAGTTTCCCCCTAGCTTCGGCAGAAAGGCCATGGGAAACATGACATGGTCTGGTGTCCTGGCTTCTGTGAATTTTACTCCCAGAAGTCCTAAAAACATAGTCTGTTTTCAGGTTTTTTAACCCAAAGCCCACAGGATCCTTGTGAATTTCATAGGATTAACTAAACTTGGCATCTTTTAGTAAAGATTTCTAGTCTAAAACTTATATTGCCATGTTAACTATGTTTAAGCATTGAAATATTAATTGAAGAGAGTTTTGAGTTAAAGAGCAAGCAAGAAGTATATAATGGTATGTTAAAGGAAAGACAGGTTTAATGAGCACATTTCAAGTATGACTTTCTACTGTGAAAGCATTACATAGTATTTAAATAATGAGACTGGAGCAAGAATTACCAGTTTATTTTCTCACTTTCTTCTCATATCCCAAGGCAATACAGATGTCACATCTTCGCAGTTTCCTGGCTCCCTAAAAACTACATCAACATTAAAAGGCAAATGTCTACTTAATATTTATACAAAGAAAGACATTGATGGGTAACGTCTCATATGAAATGCTTTCTCGTTAGAGAAATTACATGAGGAACCTAATGCCTTGCAAGCCTATCTAGGCCAGAAGTCTAATCAAATTAACACCACTTCAGTGCTAATTAGGACTGGTAGTCATTCACCTTAATTAGCCATTCCGAATAAATATATTTTAAGCACCATGCCATTTAGGTAACTCAGATCTACAATCCCTTCCATCTTCTCATGACCTTAGCGATGAAGTTACAGAAGCAGAAGGAGTATCAGCAGAGGAAAAGCAGTTTTGCTGCTCCCCTTACACTCCTAACAAAAACCAGGTCATGTCCTTGGTGAATGTGTTCCCAACATAAAATGCAGATGATTGCAGTGATATGTTACTATATTTGGAACACTGAATGGGACTTGCAGATTGGGGTCTGCACAGTCCCAGTGGGACTTTTCTTATAGCTGCTGGGAGCTGCGAATCTGAATGTACAACAGCAACAAGAGAGATGGCCTAGCAGTGTGCACAGGGGCCGGACTAATGTACTAGTCTCAAACTCATTTTGGACTTACCTTCAGAAAGGGGAAGTTTGCTGTGTGTTATAAAGCTGCTACTGTACACCTTCTATAAAAATAAATACTGCACATATGTATGTGGACATTTTTCCTAACCTTCTATGTGACAAGACATACTACCAGATCTTTCAGTATAAAGGACATAACAGGCAGATTCTTTGCAATCAGTTAAGGTACATTTCAGTTTACTTAACACCTTGTGAATTCCATTTTAGCTGCCGAATTCAGTTCATACAATTAAGATGAAATGAGGTGTTCAGTACTTGCTCAAATTCAAATGCAAATAAATCCCTTTAGCTTTACTAAGAACTAGACAGCTATTACATGGAGAAAATAGGCTTGGAACAGTATGGGAAAGGTTTATTTCATTTCCATTGTTTTCCCTTGATCAGCTCACATTAGTCTAGAGATCTTCATATTTACATGTTCTAGAGGGAAACCCCTTCAAGCTGTTGTCATTTAAAGTAAATGTTCTGGTGAATGTGGATTTCTTTGTTTTACATGGGGATTTCAACATTATTATCAATTAATGTCACAAATGTAGTCTTTCTTTCTTCTCTCTTTATTAGCAATAGTAATTATTCTAGAAGAAAAATCTTTCAGTATTTGTAATTCAAATGCTGATTCTATAAATCCTTTAATCACTGTCCTGTACGAATCTTTCTGTGCAGATGCAGTGATTATCCTTAAGTTCAAATATATGAATAAGATTTGCTAAGCTAAAAGAAAAATATAACTATTTACTGATATGGATTTAGAAAAGGAAAGAAACCTCCTTTATAAATTTTCTTTAGCTATAAAGCAAATTATGGTTTTCCTCACCACAAACAAATCTTCCCATGGCAGCATTTGACAGCGATTGCAAGATATATGGATTTAGATTGCAGGTCCAACACAAATTTAGATACTAAAAATGTACTCTTAAGGAAAAATAAATAGCTGAGGAAAGGGATAGAGTTGGTAGAGGCACTGTCATTTTTGTGCAGAATCTCAGAGGTTTTGACAACAACATCTTATTTTCCCCCCAGGGTGATCAAGCAACAAACCAAATGGAGAAAGCTCTCCTGTCAAACTGGCTTTCCGATTAATGAGAGAAAGAAATCAGGGCTTCATGGCATTTTCACTGGGAGCTGTTAACTGTTCAGCCAATCCTTACTCCAGTGCTGACTCATTCTTGCTCCTTGAACGCATCACTGCAGACATCTCAGCATTATTCAGTTCCTTCAGACATTTGAGCCAGCAGTGTGCCCTGGTTGCCAACAAGGCCAATGGAATCCTGGGGTGCATTAGGAGGAGTGTGGCCAGTAGGTCGAGGGAGGTTCTCCTTCCCCTCTACTCTGCCCTAGTAAGGCTCCATCTGGAGTACTGTGTCTGGTTCTGGGCTCCCCAGTTCAAGAAAGATGAGGAGCTACTGGAGACAGTCCAGCAGAGGGCTACGAGGATGATGAGGGGACTGAAGTATCTCTCCTACGAGGAAAAGCTGAGGGAGCTGGACTTGTTTACCCTGAAGAAGAGAAGGCTGAGAGGGGACCTTAGAAATGCTTATAAATATCTTAAGAGTGGGTGTCAGGAGGATGGAGCCAGACTCTTTTCAGTGGTGCCCAGTGACAGGACAAGGGGCAATGGGCACAAACTGAAGCAGAGGCAGCTCCACCTGAACACGAGGAAGACCTTCTTCCCTCTGAGGGTGACGGAGCACTGGAACAGGCTGCCCAGGGAGGTGGTGGAGTCTCCTTCTCTGGAGATATTCAAGACCCGCCTGGACACAGTCCTGTGGAAAGTGCTGTAGATGACCCTGCTTCGGCAGGGGAGTTGGACCAGATGATCCCCAGAGGTCCCTTCCAACCCCTACCATTCTGTGATTCTATGATTCTGTGATCTCCATGTCTGTCGGCAGATACCTGATTTTCAGAACTGCTCATAGATGGTCCTGAAAAGAAATCATTGTAAGTGATAATGTTTTGTGCTTCTAAAAATTGGCGTCCTCAGCCATCATTTTCATTTTTGCCCCGTGGCTTATATTTTCCACATGTTTGGGAACTGTCACACCAAAACCTGTATGACAGTCTCACACAATTGAGAAGAACATATGGAGTAAGTCTCCTGTCTCACGATTTTTCCTGTTGGCCTTCTTGCTGAGTTGCCTCCTGCTGCTGAAAGAGTACAAAAAGGTAGAAGATTCCAGATATATTGTATATATTTATTAACATGTATTTTTCTTTTTCTTTGCTAACAAAGTGTATGGTTTCTCTATTTTTGCAACGATAGAGTTTTGAAGAGGAAGCTTAATAACTCTTTTGGTTTCTATAAGGAGCACAGAGCTGAGAATCAGCTAATGTCTAGTTGAAATGAAGCTGGGACTGTTGTAGAGTTATAGTTTAGGGACAAAAGTGAGACAAAATTTGCAGAGAGGAAATATCATTTCTTAGACATTCTTCTTGACAGCTGGAAAAACTCACAAGCTTTTGGACTCACTGGGTCTTTTGTTCTAAAGGAGAACCAGAGAGCTTCATACTAAGCAGAGTTCGGAAACTGCTCTGAATTTAACTTAATTATGTTAGATGATTAGGTAATTTCCAAGAAAAAGGCAGTTGGTATCTAAGCAGAGCAGGATACTTAATCAGAATAGAAGTAATAACATTTGTAGCCCCTGTGGTTTGTGGAGATAGGAAGACAGGTAATTATAGCACAAAATCCAGTGACTAGCTGGAATGAGATTTGAGGAAAATTACTACGTGTCAGATCACTGTGTCTCTATTGATACAATTATTTCTGACATCCAATAGTTCTGATTGTTTTCTGGGCATATTTTTGAAGATAGTTTGTAAGTCTTTCATAAACAGGTCTGAAGAATTACATACAGATCTATCATTTTCTGAGAAAATATCTGAAGCTAACAAGGTGTTTCTTCACTATATCAGTTGCCTTACCCAATTTTATGATTGTGCGCAGCAGTGGTTTGGATTCATCCACATAGTTTTCATGAGTACCAATGATGCAATGGATGAGATATTTCTCATTTTGGAATCCACTACTTGTTCATCTAAGGTATTCAAGGCCTTACTGAATCATTAAAGGTTTGGATACACATTGCTTTTTTACACACCAGTTCTGTAGGAAACATGACCTTGTGCATCTCAAGCAGCATGAAAGAACCTTTGGTAGATAAATAAGCAGTCCTTCCATCTGTGAGTTCATATCACAACTACTTTAAAACAAATATTTCATATTTTTTTAGTGAGTTCTCGTTGTTTCATATACATATGGATAGCACATAGCCAGAAATACAGACAGAATCTGCATTTTACAAGTTTTCCTGTAACTAGTGAAACTAATGAAGCCTGATTTCCTAAGGTTTTGTGCATCGTGGTCAGATTTCTGCTGCTTAAAAAGATGCAAGCGTGTACTGAGTCTTCTCCACTGTCCAAAGTCTTTGCATCTGAACTGTGTGAAAAATTAAGCTTACTGTAATCTTCCTTATGAAGTGTCACTGACAGAGTCTTGCTATTAGTGCTATTTTCATGAAAATTCCAGAAGATTGATGTACCTGAGACTTTTACTCCACTGTCAAATTTGTGTGAAACTAGTCCTGAAGGTCACTTAGGTTTAAAAAGATAGGACAAACAGACACATATACACTGACAACATGAGTGCCTTAAGCACCTCCCTCTAAGAAAGCAAGCTAACAATAAAACCACAAGCTTTCATCTCAACTGCAGAAAAAATGCCTCCAGCTACAGGGAAGAGCAAGACATTAGTTACCAGTGCTGGCAACTGAAGGAAGATTTGCTCCAAGTCCCACTGACACAGCGTGATAGATTGTAAAACTGTAATGTCAATAACTAAAAACGCTTGCATGAGTTTGTGTTAGAACTTGCTGAGTGTGGCAGAACTTCGATCCTAATTGAGTGTTCCTTGAGGAGAGGTGTAGAAATGGTTAGGCCAAAGCAATGACGCCCTCCAAGTTTGTAGGGTAGCTGAGTGGTTTAACACCTACAGAAAGATTGGTTCCTAGAAGTGATGACAGAAAACAAACTCTCTGCAGTTGAAGAGCCTATGCAGCTCAGGAAGTTAGAGGTTCAGGAGTGCTTCCAGTTGTAAGGTGCTCATCTTGAGATGAAGATACAAAGAGAAAGCACTGTTAGGAACTCCCTGAAAAGACCTGCGCAACCAACTTCGTGTTGCGAGCCCTGAGATAATATCTCAAGGGGGTATTGTCACTCAGGACTAAGAGGCGCTTGGTAGAGAACGACAGGAAAACAGCACTGAGAGCCTTCTAATTATGTTCTTGAGTCCATCCACTTGTGCACAAGTAGAAGATGGAGTACAGCCAAACACTAGCTATTGTTTACTTTGCCATATCACGAAGACATCTCATTTGAGGCCTTTCATTGTGTTGTGCTATACATGCTGGGAACACAAACACACCACACCACACCACACCCTGATTTTCCTTTCCCTGAGAGTCTGCAGGTGAAGCAGAAGATGAAAAATACTTAGGGTACAGATAATTGGAGAAAATAGAAAGGAGACAGCACTGGTCTGAAGACACAAAGTAGGCAGAAGATGTAGGTGGCCAGATGTGTGAAGTTTTGTGGGTCTTATGATGAAAGAAAGAAGATCAATGAAGCTAAGTGAATATTTACAGAAAATTCCTGTTGAGAGGGACTGTCACGACCTTGGATGTGTGAAATCCCAAAGGTGTTTTGTTTTTAAAGGTATGACACAGTTTTATTTCTCTCCCCATCAGAAAACAATCAGGTGGGATGTGCTAGCTATAGAGACATTAGCCTCTTTGCTGATATTTGAAAATAATATTGTTATTAACTCCAGGGAGTCTAAATGACAGATATTCAGATTTACCTATTTAAGTGGATACAAAAATACGGAAATGGCTAAGCGATTTTGAAATCTTACAGAAGAACAAGAACAAAGAGCAAAAGAACATCAACAGCTATAGAAAGAACACCAGAAATACATTGCCTTGTAATGTTTAAATTCTTCTTAGCAGTCTTCATGCTGCTCAATACATTTTTGCATGATTACCAACAGTCTCTGTGTGCATTAAATATTTCAGTGCTCCATTGAGACTACAGGGTTGGTGAAGTTTAGGTTTTATCAAAGAATGGCAATGATATGCGGACTGAAGGAGAATGTAGTAATTATTTATAATCTCACTTAATATCATATTACCTTCTTTTATTATCTCTCCAGCACAGAGAACACTTGCCTTTTGTTGCATGCACAACACCAGTAGGACTGCAGTGGGTCGCTGTATTGCTGTGATGTGCTGTGCTTGGATACTCATGTTCCAGCCAGGAGAATAAAGCCTATAATTTATATCCCTAAACTTTTCTCTCCTCAAATTCTTCAGGTATTCACATCCTTAAAACAGAGAAACAATTCACATTTGATAGAATGGGGTCACTTCTGTTGCGATGTTTGCAGGCTGCTCAAATTTTCCAGAAATATTAGTCTGTGGACATGTAAATC
The DNA here is from genome assembly GCF_030867145.1 of Opisthocomus hoazin. NCBI lineage: Eukaryota > Metazoa > Chordata > Aves > Opisthocomiformes > Opisthocomidae > Opisthocomus > Opisthocomus hoazin. The sequence goes on from NC_134415.1 coordinate 125,072,172, forward strand.
ATTTTGCAGGTTTTTCCTTACAGCCCAGGCAGCCCCCTGATCCTTTAACGTAACAAGTGGCACAGAAAGTAGAAGTTATTGCAGGAAACCCACACACTTCAAACTTTTTTTGAATTTGGCAAAGACTTTTTGTAAGCTGTTGTTTCTGCTATAACACGTTTTTGAAAAGGGAAAGCAGTATATACTTCAAAGACACATACTTGCATGCATATCTCTATCAGAAATTTTTGTGCAGCCATCTAGAAAATTCAGGTAAGGGTTGTGAATGCTTTCACTAAACAGAAAAATATATTCTGTATTGGGATAAGGAACCAATAAAATTGTAAGATCAGCCCCTGCCATTTGGCTGAACAAACAAGAATTATTTCAGACAGTTCCCAGACTATTCCTGAGATTTGGAACAAGCCAGGGTCCATTACAGAAGGCCCAGCTGGGTGTTATTTTGGAAGCTAAGAAAGTTTAGCTGTATGGATGTGGTCAGAATACATTAGTTGGCCAGGACCAGAGAAAGTCCCCCAAGATTGTTTGGTTTACTGGTATAGCTGTGGCTCAGTTGTCCACATCACCAAGTGACATTTCACCTTTTACATTATTACGTCTAGCCCTAGAAGTCATCATTACACAAGTCACACACAGCAGCTGTGACACACAACCCACAAGGTATCACAGAAGTGCAGCTGGGACCACCATGAAGTTATGCTAGAGACCTCTGTTTAGGCCACCAAGTCCTGCTTCAGCAGACACCCTAGGTGTCAACTTTCAAATGAACTGGATCACCCTCTAAGCTGCACTGACTAGATTACACCTGTTTCTGCTGACTAGATAGGGATTGACTGATGGGAGCTGAGTTGCACAGTTCACGTGTGGACTTCTCCATGTAGACACACAGAATTATGTATCTTTATCTGAAGATGAATCCCATCCTCTGTGGCTGAAAATATGCTGCAGCTGGGGCATGTAATTGCATTGCACTTTGGGAGCATTCAGAATTTTTTATAGGACTGTCAATCCCTCTTCTAGGATGCAATTTGGTACCAGTGTGCAGTCCTCACTTCTGAATGAGATTGGGTCGACACGGAGTTAAGAAGAGCTGTGCTTCCCTTCTAGTGGTGGAAAGTTTTCACCATCTCTTCTCATGCAGATTACTTGCTCCTGATGATGGGCACAGGACTGGTCCTAATTCATTCTGGGAATCTAAGCACTGTAAGTGTTTTTGGAAACAATGCTTTTCTAGTTCCATTCTGCCCATCTCACTTGCGTAAGACAGTAGATTGGCCAAAATTCCCTGCTCTTCGTTGCAAATTCTCAGCCTAAATTTGTACGGAGTATTTTCATAACAATACTAGCAGATTGGATTAATAGATAAGCGCATTTATATTAATGACTATCAATATCCATTGAACTCATTGTTAAGTATCACCTGAGGAAAAGCCAAGGTCATTATTCATTTAGTGGCACAATCTGTCTTCAGATTCTTGGATGGGAGTGAGTCAATGATGTACCCTAGGTCATCTCAGACTTTCACTGTTACAATTACTCAGATAATCCCAACCAATGACCAGGTTGATAGTAAAATTTTCATTTTTGAATTAATACTTCAAAGGAGCAATTACATTAGTAGTCTCAGGGGTAGTAAGGGCGTAAAAATTGAAAGGAGAAAGAAGAATGCTTATTTGCTGACTGCAGATGGGATATGCTTATTTGCATATGTGCTTCCCTGGTTAACAGAGTTCAAAATACCAGTTTCACTGACCTCCAGGAACAGAAACTCACTGGGTCAAAAAGCAGGCTAAATTTAGAATAAAAATTAAGTACATAGAAATTTTAGCTCTTTGTGTATGAAATTGTGTGTTGAATTTTGTAGGTGTACCCTTGTGCTGTACAGGAATTATTGGAAGTTGCAGAGAAAGATTCAAGGGAGCAGCACTGATATGGCATAGGCTAGAGGTCTGCTTCTGGTCTGGGAATATTTATCTGTATACCTTTTCATGAATGCCTTCATTTTCCTGTTTCTCTTTTTTTCTATCTTTGCCCATCATACCTAACTGGTAAGTTAGTTTGGGATTCTTCTCACCTATCTTGCTGCCTATAACTTTGACATTTATATCTGAGCTAACCCCTCAGGCTTCCTCTCCAATCAATGGAGAAAGATGGGTTCTTTTAGTCTGCATTTCATTTGAGACGTTTTAGACATCAGCGAGAGCTGATGAGATAAATTCTCTCCTAAATATGCTTATTTCTCTCAGTTGACTATGAAGGAATCCTGGAGTAGGTGTTGTGGGTCGGCTACATTTAATAAAATAGAATAAATGTCTTTGGAGCCAACGTTGTGGAGTATCAGCATGTAGCAAAAGAAAAGGGACTGTCCCTGGCAAAGGACAAAACAGCAGTATTATGAGTGACAGCTTAATTTCATTTACAGCATCTGCAAAGGACAGGAAAAGGAAGAGACGCATTCATTTTTTTGAGGACTACTTTAAACAAATAGTGGTGGGGAAACCAATGACATCAGAGGAACTGATGTCAGAAATGCTGAATCAGACCATGCAACTGCACTGAGCAACTTGAGCTCAGTAAAAAAACAAGGTCTAGTCCCAGGAAACATTTCTACTGCCTTTCCTGAAACCTTCCCAATTTAGGATTTGTTGTAAATTATCACCATTTGTTCTTGTATAAGATTATTCATGTTCCAACACATTTGGCTGCGGTGGCATCCTCCATGCAGCTTTTACTGTGAAACTGTGTTTCTTTCTGTTTTATTTTTTGAGTCAGTCATTGAAGTACAAAGCTAACAGAGTAGGGCAATGTTTGAGCTTGCTCTGTCACTGGTGTGAGCAGTGTAACTGAGGATGGATTCCCCCCAGCAAGGCATTGGATGTGATGTACACCAGGCCTTGCCTAGCAGCTAAGGAAGGAGATCGCCCTAAGCACAAGCATCCGAAATCTGCTAAAGCCATGTCCACTTCACAGTTGTTTTGGCACAGGTTCTTCTGTGTTCTGCCATCAGACTTAATCTCAGTGGTCTCATTTCTGTGGCAGCGCTTTTAAAGGTGCTGTGTGTGAGGAGAAAACTAAGTGTGAGGTGGCATAAATTTAGATCAGCTACATTTTTCATCTATCAAGGCAGTGGTGACTTCCTAAAAAGCTATGCACTGCAGCACACGAAATGAAAGAAAGGAACTAGACCCCAAGGTGCCCTAGGTTATATGGTTTAGCCTAGGTTTCTGCTCTCCTTGCCCACGTCCCTTGCTTCCTCTCAAGTACAATTTAGAAGGTAGATTGATAACACAGCTGCTGGAGGATTTGATTCTAGACACATAAAAAGTCTTTAGGTGGCTGTGTGTGGTGATAGTCTATATCCCCGGGCAGCATGTTCCACCTGTGCTCCACAGGCAGTAAGCATATTGGGGAGTCTGTCAGAACAGCTAAAAAGCTGGGGAAGGGGCATGTGCTCTGTCTTCCTGACGTTGTTCTTTCTCTTTTACTAGGAGAATGAAATGAAGCTACATGTATTAAGACAGATTTGGCAATGTAAAAATAAGCTGATTAAAGATTAAAGGACTCTAAACAGAGTGAGACAGAGAAGTGCTTCTGCACATCTAGATCTGAGTGAGAAAGCTGGTTGAATCTCATTTTCCCTATAAAGATAGCATCAAATATACTACCCTTCCATTTAGGCCTAGATTTTCATCAAAAAAGAAGGAATGTGGAGTCATAGACCAGATAGGAGACACAGCCTGTCCAGAGCCCATTCCCCTTCGTACGTGCTCAGCTCATACACATGGGCCAAATTAGACGCAACCACAAAGAGTGAGGATAGAAGCATGAGAGCACGATGGTTAAATGACTCAAGGGGGTAAGTATCTAGGTTCTATTTCCCACAACATGGAAAATCTCCCCAATGATTTCAAGTATGTTGCACAAAATTTTTTTCTAAGTTTTTATTTTCTCTTAATAGAATGAACTACCTGAAGCCACAGGTGTCCTGTGGCTCATACTGGCAAAAAGCAGTTCATTCATAAACTCAGGATTTTTATGCACCGATTTCCCTGCTCTGATTTTTAATACAACATGGTTCTGATTATGCCTGGCCTAGTAACCAGGAAGGCCTTGGAAAAGAGGGGAGAAAGGCTAAAAGCTGAGTCCTTTTGGGTATGAGAGAGGTTCCTTTCTGTTCATGAGGGGAACTGTACTTACATGGTGTTTGTTATAAGGAAAAGGGAGATGTTTCCATTGTGTTGGGGAAGGAAGGTGAGAAGTCCTTTTAAAAAGTATGGGGTGAAAAACATCCCATTCTAAGTAACGGAGATTAATGTAGTTCATTAAAACATAAGGTCTGGGAGACTGTGGGGGTCTATTACTAATTTTATCATCAGCTGGCAATAAACAACAACGCTTTCACTGCTCTAGTTTTCTCATTTTAAAATGAGTATTATGAAACTTTCTGCATGGAGACTGCTTAATTGATTGACATTTGTAGAGCAATTTGAGATTCTTGGGGGAAAAAGGCTGAAGGAGAGCTAAGCCTTATGGCAACAAAGAGCTTGCAAAACTCAAGGTGGTTTCCAAAAAACACTATGCTGACGGGAAAAAACTGAAGTAGCATGATCATGGTTACATGTTTCTCTCCCTCCCTCCCCTGCCCTTTAAAGCTACCTATAGTAAAATAGATAAAAGATGGAAATAAAGATGTAGAGGCTGTGGAGTCTTGGGTAAGGGAGAGAAATAAATAGTTATTCTCACAAGGTCGAGGGGTTAGGTTTAGAAGAAGAAGGAAAAATTAATTAATGAAAGCAGAAAAGGAAATAAATAGGTTGTGAACTGAATTTAACATAGGCTTGTGGTGTGCCTACGCTCTTCACTTCACCAAGAAACTAATATATGCATATAGTTACCAACCAACACACAGAGTCCTAAACAAGGTGAACAAGACAGGGGGAAGGAAGCTAAACCTGACTCAGTATTTCTCTCAGACTATTTTATCACAAGGGGAAGATTCTGAAAAGAGAAAAGTAAAGCCATGTTGAACTGTTTCCCCCAATCTGTGAATCAGTGGTTCACTCTTCCAACGTAACAGAGATGTTCCAGGTCTTCGCTCTTTGCATGCAACAGGGATGTTCCAGGTCTTTTAGGTAACAGCAAGAAGAAGAGGTTGGAGTGACAGCGAAGCCGGGGAGTGCACCGTCTCAGTAGATTGTTTGCCAGTCTTTATTAAACAGACCCTCTTCTGGTTTTGGCTAAGCTCCAACAACACAGTTTGTTCTTTACCAAATGAGCTGTGAAACCAGGTGCAGCTGGTCAGCATGACAAGAAGTTTCCTGAATGTCTGATCTGATGGATAGTCAAGGAAGCTGCAGAACTGTGGCAGAAAGCAGGTGGGAGATTGTTTTTCCTGTAGTACTGCATGAAGCGAGGTCGAATGCTGAGAAATGGTCTCTCCATTCACAAGTTGCCAAAGGCATCCCAGAGCAGTAAAGAGCAGCACTCTGCTGCCCACAGGGCAGTACCTGGAAAGCTGTCTCCAGCTCTAGCAGCAGCCTCCTTCCTTCTGAGGCCTCGCAGAAGTCTGCACTGCCGATGGGCCAGATGTTTACCCTGAAGCTTCCAGATCTACATCAGGCAGCCCTGTGACATGCAGGTGTTCAGAAAATTGAGTGCAGACACCCTTCTATGCTCAAAATCTGACCATCTCTTATAGGGAAGGCATCTTTGATGGACTGCTCTCCTTAAAAAGCCTTCTCTAAGGTTGTTGTGGGGAAAAATAGGCAGAACTCGACTGGCAGCAAATCTGAAAACAATTGGGAAGATGCATATCATGGTTTGCTTCTGCCACAGGAACAACTGTTGTCACTCAGTGCCATGGAATAATCCTTTTCCTCCCACTCTCTGGAAGGCAGGATGAGGAACAGTGAACACGGTTTGCATCTCTGCCGTGGATGAAGAAACCAAGGAGAGTAGTAATAAATCTATATCCCTTTGGCACTGCAGCTTCTTGTCTCTGTTCATCAAGTATGTTGTCTGTGGTATCAGATAAGGCGCTGCTTATTGGCCTTTTGAGGTTAAACCTAGTCTCAGAGGATGCAGGACCTGTCATCTTTGCCCACCAAAGCTTCAGTGGCCCCAGTGTTTTAAGGATTAATAATAACAGCAGCTCTTTTTTGGCTCCATGGCAGTACAGACTACGGTGATACCCTGCTTGTAGCTCCCGGCACTCTCTTCTCTTCCAGCTATGAAATCCAGATCTCTCTCTCACACAGGATTTTCACTTTGGTCTACCCTGACCCCAGTCTTTCAGACTTTCTTTGCACTCCTGTATTCCAGTTTCTCTCTCATTGCCATCACCGTGCTCAGGTTTTGTTCTCCCTGTAAAACTCCAGCCATTTCTCCTGACAGAATATCACAGTATTGACTTGTTCATGCTGCTATTGTTCCTATTCTCATCTTTCCATTTCTTTCTGTATCATTTGGATCAGAAGTTCCTTACAGCAAGGACTATCTGTTTGTCTGTACTGAGTATGCGATTTATCCTCATCTCCTTGCACTTTTACAATAAAATTCATTCATTCCTCAGTGAGATGTTTGGGCAAGGAATTGTTTGAGCCTGCACTAACAAGAACTATCTTCTTCTATACATGGATGCTTTCAGGACTAGATTTCAGAGTTGGGGCCAAATTTCTTTTTATTTAAATTGCCTTCATCTAGTTTAAATGTAGCACATTCACATGGTACTCTCCATCCAAAAAGCATTTGTGGCATTTGTGCAGAGGCCCATGTGTTATGCCAGCATATCTCTGAAATAGTCCTACCAATATCAATCAAGTTAAAATTTAACAAAACTAGATCAAGGACGGTATGTGCAAAAATACTGCAACTGTGCAGTTGGATATTTACAGTTCCCTGGAAACCTCATCCTAATACTTGGCAACAGTCAAAAAAGCAAATAAAATGTTAGGATGCATTAGAAAAAGAATGAAGAAAGAATGAGAACGTATCATTATGCCACTGTATAAATCTATGGCTTGCCCACATCCTGAATACCAATGAGTGCATCTTGAAAAGGAGCGGTTTAGACCTTGCAAGAGTAGAAAGATGGGGTAAGAGGATGGCTAGAAACACCAAAAAATGCTATGCAAGTAGAATGTAAAAGAGCAAAGACACATCAGCTTGAAGAAGAAATGGCTGAAAGGAAAAAATGATAGAGGAATCAGCAATCATGATTGCTGTGGAGAAGCTGAATTGACAAAAAATATTCATTATTTTTTATTTTAGAAGAGTGTAGGAAAACCTAATAGTGACCACTTTTTCACCTATTACCTAATAATACCATGGGTCTTATTATTAGAGAGTAACTGGGATGCCAAAAATGGGTTGATATGGGTTAAAAATGATTGAATGTGTTTATAGGAGGAAAATCAAACAAGAACAGATGGCCACTGAAGACTGTTATGTGGTAATGGGAGTGCTCTTTCCAGCTCAGAAAGTCCCTAAAACAGCAGGCAACTGGAAGTCAGGAGTGCAGGGTCAACTACATTGCTGTCCTGGTTTCAGTTGTGAAGGAGTTATTTTTCCTTTCAGTAGCTGCTCTCATTTGGATTTAGTATGAGAAGTATGTTGATAACACTGATGGTGTTATTTGTTGCTATGAAATCAACCACTTTTTACAGCTAATGAGCAGGTGTGCGGGAGCTGGGAAGGAGCATAGCCAGACAGATAGCTTGAGCTGGCCAATGGAAATATCCATAACATAGACGTCATGCTCAGTTTTATGAATGGGCATTGGCCGGGGGGCAGGAGCTATCTGTTCTTTTTATTTCCATGACTTTGAATTTTCACTTGTCCTGGAGTTCAAACTTCTTCAGAAATTTTGCAAAATTCATGATTCTGGGGTTCCACAATTGCTGCTCAGGGACTGACTCCGAATCGGTCACAGGTGGTGCAAATATAGCTTGTTTTGCATATTCATTATAATCATTACTATCATCATTATTATTATTATTAGTAGTAGTAGTAGTATTTCCTTTGTTGCCTTATTAAACTGACTTTATCTCAGCCCACAAGTTTACCCTTTTGTCCATTTCTCCTCCCCATCCTGCTGGAGGGAAAGGAGGGAGGTGAGTGAGCAGCTGTCTAGTGATTAGCTGCCAGTTTCCAGGTTAAACCATGACAACTGTTTCTGTTATTTTACGTGTTAACTAAGAATCTGATATTGAGCGTTATGCGAAACACAGCATTGTTCTAGATGCACTTTGGTCCTACAAATGCTGCTATTCTTCTTGCTCCTATGGCCTTATTTTTGCAACTACAAAGAGAAAGTTGTATTCAAAGAAGCAAAAAAGAGATTGACAGTTTCCCAACTAAAACAGAGGCAAACTTTAGACAATTACTTTCAGCTGAAAAATAGGTCTCAAGTCTTCCTTTTCAATACTAAAAATTTAAAGCTACAGCCAAGTAAATGTGTTTATAGGGGAATGTGGCTTAGGGTATACAGTATTTCAATATTAATATGCAATTTTTCATGCTAGGAGGAAAGAAGCCTGGAATACTTCCAAAATTTTGAATATCTAATAGACATGTGTCTTACATATGCATCTTTCTAATCCATCCATAGAGAGATTTACCTTCTGCTTTTCTCCTTCTTCCCCCATTCCATAACATACAGACTGAAAGGATTCATTTGAGAAGGCTCAGTCAGATGCTGCACTCAAACCTCTCTATATCAAGAGGCAGAGTGAATCCCCTGCAGCTGGGTGGAAAGACCAAATTACTTCACAGATGAATGTAACAAGAGAAGACTGGATTCTGGTGGAACATATTTTGTTCTAATACTAAATCTCCTCCAGAGCAACTGTTCTGTCCTTGTACAACCCTCAGCACTGTCGATGTCTGAGTGATTTCCACCAGAGCACTGAGGCCAACATTTGCCTCCTGAGGTTTGATCACTCATTCATCCTCAACCAGGGAGAAACCTGTGTGTGCAATGTCATGTTTGTTATGAAGGAATTGGCTTGGGGTTTGCTGTTGGTGCAGGGGACTTCTTTTAGGTGACCTCACATGACATCTAAGAGGAAGTCAGGCATCTATGATGGCATATGTAATCAGAGGAGCAATGAACAGTCCAGAACACATACTCAGCCAAGCTGTCAGAACCAGGCACCTTCATCAAGTGGCTAAAAATTTTCTTTTGGATGCTTTCAAACCCTCACTCCATCCCCCCCCCCCCCCCCCCCTTAATTCTGTACAGAAATTAAGAACATACTTTAGGAGGATTCGTTGACAAAGCAATGCAAATATAAAAGCAAAACATATGAATGGATTAGGTGAACTAGATGCCACATTCTGTCTCTGTCACAGAGATGGGCTGAAGATATAGGTCCTGTATCTAGTTCAAGGCTTAAGGTTTGTGCTGCTGCTTGTTTCCAGACATTTCACATCTTTCAGATGCAATATGCAGGTGATAATGGGAAAACCCCTCGCCTCTGACAGTAATCAGGAAACAGAAAAGCTTGGAGCCAAGGGGAAGGGAGATGAGTGGGAGATCTGACATAGATGTAGTAAAGGGAGTGAGTGGTGGTGTTTGATTTTCTTTTCTTAGAGTTTTGTTTTTTTTTTAAATGTGATAGCAGCTAAGCTGCTTTAGTTAAGGGGACCCTGCATTTCAAGATCTTCATCAGTGCATTGCTGTGGATCTAAAACAGGCTGTTGGTGTGGGTGTTTCTTTCCTATTTTAAGTTAGCAAATTCTTCTGGGCCTTCCATGTTCTGCTTTAAAAAATATCTGATCATTTCTTAACTGTACAAAACTCACCAGAATTTACCAACATCACAACCTTGCAGCCCCCCACCCCCTGAAGTTTTGGCTACTATCTTCCTACAGGTTTTGATTTAGGACCACCATGTGTTAAAGGGCTTGTTTGTGATGCTGTCATTTGGGACATATTCAGTCTGCCAATAGCAGGCTTCAGTAGGAGATGTGTGGTATCTTTTATCCACTGACAGCAGAGTCAGAAAAGTTCTGGTAACTGGATAGCAAGTGTCTGAATCTATGTCTTGAGCTACAACACCCTAACAACTGTGATAAGGATAGGTTTATCTACTGCGACTGGTCTGAGAATCGACCTATCCAGGGTCGTGTCCATATAAATAGGAGCCATTGCAACTTATTTTGGCCTCTAGGCTGGCACTTAGATCAGAAAATGAGCATTAGCCCATAACTTTTATTTTTCTGTAGTGCTATCCAACTCACTCCTTCCCCATGGAGAGAAGATGGCATGCTCCTAGAGGGGAAGGTTGATTGCGTTAGCTGCTTTCCATGAAGCATCTGTCTCTGAAATACTTGAGTAGCCGGCCGCAGCATGTGGGAGACAAGAGACTGTGTTTATGCACACTAGGTAGCGAAGAGGAAAAGAGACTGGTCATCTGCTTGGTTTCACTGATGAAAATAAATACTGAAGTCACTTCTCTGAGACAAACAATGTGGTGTTATGACAATGTCCCTACCTCTGTTCCCATTCTTTGAAGAGCTGCCTCATCACAAAACATGGTTGAAAAAGAATCATTACCGCAGCATACGCAACTTAGTGCATAGATGCCTTCTGATTTCTTTCTTCAAAGGAGGATGCTAGTAAACCACGAGGGGCTGATCGAAGTCTGTTGCTGGAGCACGTTGCTGAAAACCTGCACAGTTTATGGATTGGTAGCAGGGCCATCTATTGCATTGACAGAGCTGCTTTTTATGCTCATTAAGTCTGTATGTTTACCACTTTCATGAATAGGAACATCTATTCTTACCATGCTGTGATCTGTTTACAAGAATAAAAGACTTGATTAGATCACATCTGTTGTTTCTGTGATCAAAAGCCATGACCCACAGAACAGAATAATGCCCTTTACCCTTTCAACTTGAAAACATATACACATTTGAATAAGGAGTGAAAAAAATCTCTTTTTGGTTTATGTTCAGTAGCTCAATAATTAAACAAAATATCACATGCCTGCATCTGAATTTGGTACCTGGTGATCTCAGTCTAGCATTTTGGGGCGATAGGTGCACCACAGAATATGCACCTCCTCTGACATTAGCCCTTGGACCATATGAGAATCACTTGATCATTTTGTGAGGTGCTCTAGTACCAGAAGGCTGCAGGAAGCGTGTGCATATGGAGCTATTTTGCTTCTGGTTCTGCAGTCCCAGCTTTCTACTGGTTTCAGTGTAGTTATTTACTGCTTTAACAGACACAAAGAACACTTTGTTACTTAAACAATTACCATGTGAATGCAAGAATCATAGAACCATAGAATCAGAGGTTGGAAAAGACCTCCAAGATCATCAAGTTCAACCATTCACCCGACACCACCATCCCTACTAAACAATATCCTGAAGTGCCACATCTGCATGTTTTTTAAACACCACCAGGGAGCCTTAGCTGTTTTCCAACAAGCCATAGCTACAGGACCAGCAGGTCTACAGTGAACAAAAAACTGCTTCCTGAAGGGGGGAACACTGCTTTCCTCACACATCTTTGGCCTCCTTCCAGATGCCACTATGAATTCCTGCTGTTTTGATGGCACTGCTGTCAGAAATGTGATGACACGACCACTATCTTGAGCCTATTTTCCCTTCCTTGGTACCCTGTGGTAAGAAGGGAGACGCCTTTTGTTTCTTTGCCCTTGCCATCCTCATGGGAGGGGTAAAAACCTTGTCCATAGACCACTTTACTGTGTTATTATTCCTCCTCTTTTCTATTTCTTTCTATGTCTTGACCCTGACCCACTTTTAGGACAGATAATGGATACCTCCCTTTGAGGAAACCTTTCCAGACTGACATGTTTTGTGAGCAGAGCCCTTCTAATTACATTTCTTACAGGATAACCATCCTGAAGCAGTTGCATAATCCTCCCTTGCATTGTCCTGCTGATGAGCTGCAAATTGACACCGTATAAAAATAGTTGAAGCTTAGCCTCATTTCTTCTTTTAAGACTGTTTTAGAAAGCTTCTCCTTTCTTCAGAGCATCATTTACAGATTTGGTTATTTGCATGTGGGGTGACTACCTTTAAATTCTGCTTTCTTTATATCTCTTTCTTTTCTCCTTTGTGCGTCTGTAGTATTATCTCTGGGCTTTACTATTTTTCAGTGTATGGAAAAGCCTGTGTGGCCTATGGTGAGGAATGGAGTCTTCGTTTGTGTAAGGTTCATTAAAAATCAGCTTCTAATTACTGTGGCTTTATCTTTTTAGTAAAAACCTAAGAGCTTTGCAGAGAACCAGGTCAGGAAAGGACAATTGGCTTAATTACAGCCTTAAATATACCTTAAATCCTGGCCAGAATTGTGGTGGAGTCAAATAATAAGAATTGGTTTGCTGTCTTGAATTTGAGCCTAAGTGAGAACCTGTGATGCTCAGTGGACTAAAGAGTAAGAAAAAGCTAAGCAACAGAGGTATGATTTTGAGGAAGGGTTGAAGGAACAGAGAGAGTATTTGACTGGCACTTAGTATGAAAAAAGCCTTTTCTCTCTGGTCCAGACTTGGAGTGAGAATTCAGAATGAATGTCAAAAATACACTGCAAAGTGATCAGTTTCTGGCAGGAAATCTAATTGGTCGTGACTGATAATAATGAAAATATGAATCACATTAGAATTTCACATTGCAAATTTAATTCATGAAATCTGATTAAACTGATTTCTTTTTCATTCCTTTTGCATGCTTAGACTTTTTAGAATGACAAAGACCATAGAAATGTCTGGAGAATTAGACATCCAGCTAATTAAATCTGTGACTGAGATCAGAAATGCATTTGTGAAAGATTCTGTACAAGCACAGAGGATGAGAGAGTCTTTGCCCTGACATGAAATCAACCTCCATGTAAATAGATAAGATAAAATGAGTGGAGAATAGGTAAACTGCAGCTTTGACTTCTTGCTAATTATGAATTGGAAGACCATCGACTCAGATAAATGGTTGAACGAGCATAGTCCAACAAATTTTCTTGCATCAGCTGACTCAGACTAATTTATTCCTCTGCTCATTGCAGAAGATACTAAGTCGGCAGATTTGCCATTGGTTAGCCATATGCATGGGGACGGCTAAAACATATCAGCAAAAAAGTTTGCTGATATCAGCTGAGAACAATGTTGAGATCATGTTTGGCAAGGAAGAGGTCTGAAGTGAAGGAACAAAACCCGATCAGCTGAAACTAGTAAAGAAAAGAATGAGAACATCCACCTGTTTTACTAGAGGTCTGAAGGTGACATTGACATCAGGTGAATGAAATACAAATGGAAAGACTCTTTATCTTTACTTCCTGAGATACCAGGGTGCTCTATGATGCCTTCAGGCTTGTGTTGTTCTGGAAGACATTCTCAGTAGTGCGAGCTGGGGAGAATGGTATGGTTTGTATCACATCTTTCCACTCTGAGATAGGCCGTGATCCTCACTTGCAATGTGACTCATGTTCTTGTCTCTTCCTTTCTTGTTTCTTCTTATTTTTCCTTTCCTTTCCTTCCCTTCCCTTTATTCCTTATCTTCTTTGCTTGCCAATTACGGACTGTGTTTTGTAGGAATCCATGACCCAAAATCAAACAGTGCGCAGTGGTTTACACCATTAGGTATAAATCTGATGCTTCTCCAAGGGAATCAGACCTAACCTGTTGGTCAATGCTGTACTGAAGTAATAACTAAAATATGAGATTGTGTTTACAGCATTTAAGATGATGTGGAGTGGCTGTCCTCCTCTGCAGAGAAGTGGGAAGGAGAAAAAATATTGGTTCCTCTCTTGACTTCTTGCTTCTTCTCTGTGACTATTCTGTATTTTGCTTTCAGGAAACCAGGATGCCTCTGACCTGAAGTAAACTTAAAGGTTCCAGCCTGTCTTAAGTATCCTTTTCCTTAGTTTTCCCCAAAGGGCATTTTGGGTAATATCATGTCAGCTGAAGGGGAGAAGCAGTGTAGAAGACTACACCTAGTTTGATTCAGGGGTTTGAGTGCATCCATCACATGGTTTAAGAAACTTAATTAATGTTTTGAAGCATCTTTCTTGATTTTTCTCTGACTCTGTTTTTAGTAAAGGATGAGAGATTTTTAATGATAATTATTTCTTGATGGATGAAACAAGTTTGCATGCATAATCAAAACTCCAATCCATGTTTGGCTCTTCATGTTCAATGGCAGTGTCCTATTGCAACCTTTCACTTTCGAAGTTCACTTATTTGATCAACATTAATGTAGCAAAGATGGAAACTAGCTTTTTTGGTGGAAGTTTCAGTTGTGCAGATCTTCAGATTCCTTCAACTGCAGTTGTGTTCTTCTGTCGAGTGTATGGCAATACAAAAATACAGACATATTTGGGCTAACACTCAGTTGCATGAGTAGTTATCTATGTCTTGTACTCTACTGAAACACTGTGTACATGGATAAGAGTACGCTGTCCATGCGGAAAGAACAGGTATGTCTGCTGCTATGTGTCCTTAACCTTCTTGAAGGTTGTATTTCATCTTTAAATTTTCATGAATTTTTTTTGTAGCTTTCAGAGGGAGGTATTTCTTCTCTAATCAACCATATGATCATTCAAGTTGTCTCTTCAGTGTTGAGAATAGAAAATGAGGAATTTATTTTTGTACTATAGGAAAATTTTGAGTGCTTTACTCCTTAAAGCAGTAGCCATAGTTGTGTTACTAGAATACATGCATGCCCACCCTCCCCTGTCTTTTGTGACGACCTGAAGAATAACGGAGGGTTTATTGACGGTAAAGCAGTTTGGAGGAAGAGATAAGAACAAGATTGATCTGATACGGGTGGTACTACAGGAACTTTAGCAAAGGAGCAGGAGAAGAAAGAATATAGAAATAAAAGAGCGCAGACTTCTTAAAGATCATATTTCCCAGTTCTTTATTGCCGTCTGCTCCCTGTTCCATATGTAAGGAGGAAGGAAAAATAGAAAAACTGCAAGTACAGCAATAAATACTTCTCTGTGGTGCAAATGACTTCATAAAAACTCAGCTTTCTCTTGTGTTTTATCATCCTTTCACCAGGCACCCTTAGTGTGCTATTTATAGCTGCATAATTCACAGTAACCTGTCAATTATACTATAGGGCTTTTCCTGACCATTGGTTGGAGGGCGATGGAATATCCCAGCTGAAAGGCAGCATTTGCTGTAACATTATGGCACACTCACAATGCAATTTCATTGCAGGCTGCCTACGGCTAGGAAGGAAATGTTAAGATAACAAGGCACAAAAAGCTTTTTTGCTTTCCTGCTTTGTGCCAAAACACAGCTAAAATGAGTGGAGGAAAAAATCTCAACTCTCTTAAGCAACAGTTTCTTCAGTCCCATTTTTGTTGTTCTTTTTTTTGCTGGGAATACGAAAACTTGATAGCTGGCCAGGGTATAATGTTGAGGAGATACGAAGCTTTTCAGCCTTCAAAGCATTACTGGTCTAGCCAGTTCAGAACATAAGTAGATGAAAGTATGTTTTCTTCTGCCCCTCCCAGTAGACATATGTCTATTTTAAGACGTATCTTTTTAAAATCTGTCAGCATAAGGATTAGCAAGCTTCCCGTGACATCCGTGCAACTTAGATTTAGACCTGAAGGGGGGAGAGGATCTTTTCTTTATGTGACTTAATATCTCTAGTGGAGCATTGACTTCTGCTAAGTTTTACCTATGTTGAACTCCAAACCTTATTTTTAATTTACTTTCTGCTAAACAGAACCTTGAAGGAAGACATCTCTTCTTCATATGGAGAAACAAAGTACGGGAATTCACCATCATCTAAGAGCACAGTCCCTGGCTGAACGCTCGTTGCTAGACTTCCACACCTGATTTCCTACCTGCCTTTCATCTGGCATTGTATCAGCTAGCTTTCTTGGTTTTTTTTTTTTTTTTTTTGGAAGCTTGTACTCACAGTACATTGATTCCTATCAACCTAATCATCTGCTTTTCACTGTTCTTTATAAAATGTGGAAATCAAAACCATACTGTGGCTTTATGGTTTTGGTTTTACCAATGACATATCAACAATTAACTTTTCTTTCCTAGCATTCATTTTTGCTCCGTGTTCATCCATCCAGAAGAGCTAAATACTTTTAAGGCTTCACAGCCCCTAGTCTGTATATATGCACCGCAGACCTTTCTCCTGGAGCTAACTTGTGACAGTCCAAAAAAAACCCCCAGAAAAATAGTTATAAGAAATAGAAATCAAGATCCCTCTTTTTGGCTGTTCTGGAATGGTGATTTACAAATATACCTTGTCTTATTGAGTTTATCAGCAGCATATTTATACTCATTCAATGCATGTGTCATACCAAATTCATTAAAAAAGACAACTTCTCTCTTTGTTTAATGATTTCACATAATGGCTACTTTTTGAGATCAGATTGTTGTCTAATATATTTAAACAGGTATTTATTAATACTGTATAGTTCTAATATTTTTGTCGGATTGTTCTGTGCTACATCAAATGCCTTGCAGAAATCTAAGCACATTGTATCTCTACTGACTCCTTTATCAGCTGAACTTGTAGTGTCCTGAAGGATGTAATCAGGCTTATGTGACATGATTTATTTTTCAAGAGATGCTATTGAGAGGCTGTACTTACATCGCTGTTCCTTACTTCTCTCTAAGATAAATGAATGCTCAGTCAGGTTTTCCATTAATTTATTGGGGGTTATAGAAGGTTTTTTGTGACTTAGGTTATCCCTGCTCACTTTTTGAATATAGGATGTTAATGTTTCTCCATCCTTCCAGACTGTGCCAGTACCAGGTATACTGAAAATAAACAGCACCTGTCCGAAACGCCCTAAGCCAACTTCTTTTACTTCTAGTGCAAGCTATTCGGGTTTGTTAAAAATTTTCTTTCTTATGGTTATGGTGTAATATCCCGCTGAGTTACTTATGGAATGGAAAATACTTTATCATGCTAAAGTGATGTGTAGATCACGCTGCTTCTTTCAAAATACAGAATAGAAGAAGTTTTTGAACACATCTGGCTTCTCTGCATCACTGAGTATTTTATTTCTTCCTTACTTTTGTTAGTGTTTCTTTTCTTCCTGATATATTTTCATTTTATTTTAGCCCTGCAAGCCATTCTTTTTACACAAAGATTTTTTTTTTTAATATTCTGCATTTGGGAAACAACACAAATAAAGTATTAGCCATTTCCTTTATATGTGTAAGTGTCAAATAGCTAGAAACTTGTAATAGCTCTTCTATTTCTGTTTCTATTCCCATCTAACTCACTTGCAGTAAGAAATCCAAAAATTCCCTTTACTGGGCTCTAAAATCAGCATTGGCCAAAGGTGTTTTTCAGAATTGTGGCGTCAATCCTTTTTGGCTACCAGAAAACTACTTTTAAGTGATTTTCTCCTGACTTTCATCCACATTTTCTGCCTGGACATGTATATCCCAGCTGATGACAGCTTGCTGGGTATGGTAATAGTATTTCATATTTTCTAGTCATATGGTTTGAGGAAGGCTCAGTGTTGTGTTACTGGTTTCCTGCTGTTAGGCACCTTTTGTCCAGCTGGAATGTTGATTTATGCGTACCACTGGTCTACTGAAACACGAGGGAAAAAGAATTTGCATCAGCTCCTACCAAATGTAACGCTACTCAGACCTGGAATCCTGGCACCGGTGTGGATGCTGCTGCAATATTTCCTTAAGAGTCTTTGATACTTTTGTTCAATTCACTTCTGAATGGAGTCTGACTATTTAAAATCTTTTGTTTTAGATGAATGTTGCCTCCCTGTCTGCTCCAGTCGATTGTCAGTCAACCATCAGCCCTTCCCGCCTCTCTGATTCAGTCCCTTTTATTTGCCTTTCTCTCTTTTGGGGCATATGATGCACTATTTAACAGAAATAATGCCTTGTCATGTATTACAGTTCATTGCTTTGCTTCCAGTATTTCCTGCTGTCATTAGTTTTCAAAACAAGGAAAACTCCAAAGCTATCATCTGAATTTCCCCTGCTCCCTGACAAGATCACAGAATTCTTCTGTAACCCTAGAGTTCCTCAAGATACCGTCACGCCACCTTACATCAACTCCTCCTTTGTAACCTCAAACCTCTCAGCAACACAGAAAGGGCCTCCTTGAGGTCACTGTTAAAGATGTTCAATACCCAGGTCCCCAGGCAGACCCCTGCACTGCCCCATTTCTCACTGGCCTAGAGCTGGACCACAACCCATCCCATCACATTAACTACTGCCCTCTGAGCCCAAAATATTTTACCTGGTCATCCACCCATCCAGACTGGAGTGTCTCGATACGGGAATATTGTGAGATATAGTGTTGAGAGCCTTGCAAACTTAAGGTAAATGACATTCACTGCTTCTCCTTTGTCCACAAAACCAGTTATTTTATCGCAGAGGGCTTTCAGGTTGTTCAGGCATGACTTACATTTCATAAATCTGTGCTGATGGTTCCTGACCACCTTCTTATCCACTGTGCACCCAGAAATGTATTCGAAGAGTTCTTGCTCTATGATGCAAACTGATTCCTGTCCAAGAACCTCCTGGGTTCAGTTAAAACCTGAGCTGCATCAAAAGAAGCATGGCCAGTAGGTCAAGGGAGGTGGTTCTGCCCCTTTACTCCACTCCCTTGAGACCCCACCTGGAGTACTGCTTCCAGCTCTGGAGCCCCCAACATAAGAAGGACATGAAAGTGTTGGAGCGGGTCCCAGAGGAGGGCCACGAAGATGATCCGAGGGCTGGAGTACCTCTCCTAAGAGGACAGGTTGCGGGAGTTGGGGCTGTTCAGCCTGGAGAAGAGAAGGCTCCGGGGTGACCTTAGAGCAGTCTTCCAGTACCTGAAGGGGCCTACAGGAAGGATGGAGGGGGACTTTTCACAAGGGTGTGTAGGGATAAGACAAGAGAGGAATGGCTCTAAACTAAAAGAGGGCAGATTAGGTTAGATAATAGGAAGAAATTCTTCCCCGTGAGGGTGGTGAAACACTGGCCCAGGTTGCCCAGAGAAGCTGTGGCTGCCCCCTCCCTGGCAGTGTTCAAGGCCAGGTTGGATGGAGCTCTGAGCAACCTGGTCTGGTGGAAGGTGTCCCTTCTCATGGCAGGGGGGTTGGAACCCAATGATCTTTAAGGTCCCTTCCAACCCTTGCCATTCTATGATTCTATTCTATGATTCTAAGTCAAATACAAGCTTACCTGGAATATTTCACATTAGACATTTGGTGCTGTCTTCTTCCCATCTTTAATTCACTTAACTGTACATCTCAAAGGAGTGTATTCATGGTTGGCTGCTACAAGGCTACTCCAAAGCTAAGTGTGTAAAAAGCAACTAGAAGTAATTGGATGCAAATCTAACTAGTAGCCAAGAAGTAAACTTGAAACAAAGGAACAAATAAAGAAACAAAGAGAAAAACAAGCAAACAAAAAAGAGAGAAATTCACTTCAAACTGGGAAAAAACAGTAGCAAAGCTATGTCCAGGGCATAACAGAAATATGGCACTTCGTCTATTCAGTAACCTCATTTTAAAATCTTATTTTGTAAAAAGATTATCTACGTCAAACTTTTCTTCTGCTTCTGCCTGTTTTCATTTTTTCTTTATTTATATCTCTTTCACAATGTAATTTTTACCTGTAAAACCTTAACTAATTTTTTTTTAAATTTTATTTTACCTCAACTAAAGGTTCTTCAACTTCTAGAGCAGGCAAGTTTTATTCATTGTTCTCAGTGTTTGCTACTTGGGTGTGTTACAACTGAGTCCCGAATTCTCTATCTTTTTGTACCCGTTAATCTTTCAGGATTGCCTTCACAGCTGGTTGTATACAGCAGTCAGAGCACTGCAAATACCTTCCAGCTGGGGGAAGGTAGATGCTATAGCTTCTTTAAGCAAAAAAGCTTACAATAGGGCTGTGGATAGAGCTTAGTTTCCATATCCAAACCTTGGAGACAGATATTCACCTTCTCTGGGTTTCTTTACCAAAATTTCTGTGTAAATAAAAGGAGACTTGATTACAGAAGCTACTCGCCAGTGAGAGATTTTTTTAGTATTTAGAATACATAACTTAATGCCTTTAGTAGCAAGAAGTTTCTAGAAGTGGGCCTTGAAAGCTGTTTCTGTCAATAAGAGAAACTCTCCCCTTTTACAGAAAGAAGAGTTAGTGCTAAATTTAATTAATGAGAAAAAAGTTCACACACAAAATGCAGGAAACACCAGTCTAGTCATGTGAAAAGTAGAAAACATCTGTAAAGTGTAGTCAGTTAAAAATTCTCTTGGGTCTTAATGTTATGAATGTTTGATGTTGCCATTAAATGAGAAGTCTTTTGGTTGCAGGGAAGAATTTCTATAGCCACTAAGTTTAAAACTATGTGTAAGGATATGCTGAAGATTTAAGATTTGTTTAAAACTACAATCAAATATTGGTTTTGGATTTTCATGCTTCTACTCTGTGATGCCTGACCTGAAGTTGGAGCTCCTGAATATTTTTTCTGTCCTCCGTCCACCTCTTTTCTGATTCAGCTGAAATATGCAGGTCCGGTGTCATTCTTTCTTCCTTGGACTTTCATAACTATAGCTAAAGGTGCCCTTTACACTCTGAGGATGCCTGTCCTATGAATTTAGGTAACAAACACTATAGACAGACTGTCCAAAGACACATTCACCTTGGACCACTCCCATCCCACAGAGGACTAGGCATCTGCTGTGGCTGAAATTGGATGGAAGTGACCCAAAACTCCAGGTTACCCAAACCGGGAGGCATAGACAATTAGCAATAGCGATTCAGCTACTTTTGTTTCGTCAATGTGTATTGAGGCAATTTCACCAGAGGAACATCATGTCGGGACCCTTCTGGCTTTGCAGTGCTCCAAAATTTCATTTGATGGTGTGGTGGCTATCCAGCTCCTCAAAATTTATCATCATCTATTCCATATTTAAAGAGGCTGCCTTAGCACTTCTTCACGCCAAGTCAAGGCTCCTTTTACTTATAGCAGCAGTCAAGATGATCTGAGTTGGTGAGATAAGAATAAATCTATCTATCTATCTAAAATCTGCAGGGGAGCAGATTTTGCCATATTAATGAGGATATTAATTCTTTGTAATACAGACCAGTGGAATCCTCAGTGAAGCAGACCTGAATTCTGCTTGTAAAATAAATTACACGGACATGCAAGGAGACACAGTCTGTGTTCTGAGGGATATAGGATATAGAAGGCACATGCATATAGACACATGGAGCACAGGTGGGAGAGTGAATAAGCAATCGGAAAGAAGAGATGCAAAATAAGGGAAAAGCAGTCTGAGAGTTGAGTACATGATGTTTGTCCTTCACTTGCATTTTGAGGGCAATAATTGGGAAGGGCGTATGGCTGTGAGGAGTCAAATAAGGCAAGAGAAGGAGCCAGTGAAAAGGCAGTGAGGATAAGATGAAATACAGATAAAAGAGCATTTTGGTGATGTTACACAAGCAACTAAGTGGCAAGATGAGGGCTCGGCAGATACGTGCATTGGAGAAGTTTGTGCACTGAAGCTATTTGTGAAGAGACAGTAGAATCTAATTTGTTTGAACTCTACCATCTGTGGTGTGATTGCCTTATTGCCAGTGGGGTTTATATGACTAAAAGAAAGAATGGGATATCTTCTTTATATGAGAAAAAGGAAGAATACTACCAGTAGGGGTTTGTTTTCTGTAGGGCTATCTCTGTTCTTCTGTGTAAACCATATAAAAATAAGTCAATTAAAACCTATTTTATATAGGATTATCTCTTTTCAGCTGTGAAAATTATGTAAAAAAATAGGTCAATTACAACTAAACTTCTACTAAGGAGGAAAAAACACACTCATAAAAAGACTCTGATTACTCTCTAATTACAAAGAATAAAAAAATCACTAGCATCAGTTCTAAGACGCGTCTTCAACAGAAGAACAGAAATAGAATCTGAAGCTGACATCTTTCTTTTACAAATAGTTCCTCTAAAAGCTGCTGGTTTGACAAGCTTCCAAACTGACATCTTCTATTTATACATAAAGCTATTGCAATTTTTTTCCCCAGCTGATATTTGGTAACAAGGCACTTAGCAGATGGTATGCCAAGTTGGATCACTTCTTCTGTGATATTGAAGTGTGTTTTTTAAACTCTTTTCCCATTAAAAACTGTGAATCTTGTTTTATAACGGCTACTGCTGTGGTTACAGAGGCATTCCTTCATCTTCACAAACCATGCCAACTAATATATCAGGCAGACACTGATGAAAAGCAAAGTGAATTTCATATTGTAGACAGTATTTCAACATTTCACATAGATTGAGACCCTTGGTATATGGGTGTATATGGTCAGCTCAATACTGCTTTGAGGACAGACTGGTGTCTTAACATGCTTCACCTACATATAATGCCAAACACTGTTGTCCCAAAACTGGCCTTCAGTAAATCAGCAGAGTAGACAGTGTTGAAATTACAGGTGCCCTTTTTATAACAATCCTGCTGCTGTAATTAGAATGGATAAAAGTAGATCAAGGGGTTGGAATAGAAAAAATTCATTAAATTCAACGTCGTATTGGACAACATCCTACTTCTTCACCTTCAGTCCACTTTCTGAGTTTGATCTGGTCACTAGAACGAGGTGAGATGTGCGTACTGTCATCATGGGGTACACTAAGTAACTTAGCAGTGGTTTTGGAGTTGGCTAAGACTAGGTGAAATGTCTGAAGGATGTTGTGATGAGGTGGAAAATGAGGGATGGCAGGGTTTTGTGTGCTTGTTCTAAACAGATGTGGAGATAGACTGAGCTTTGCCTAGCAATGCTTCTTAGGAAATCTTATACACTGAAAAACTGCTAATCTCCTGCCATTACCTTAAAAAAAATATGATTATTTTTCACTTGAATGATCCATTCTGATAGAGCATTTCAGATTTTGTTGTGTTTTGATATCAGACTCCTCATGAGGTATAAAATGTTATGTATCTGTAAATGAAACGGACAACAACAAAGGAAAGGCAGAGACACAAAAAGACGAGATGCTTGTGGAGACCACAGGAGAACAGCTCTTCTTCAGCTTACTTCTGCTGTCCAATTAATGCTTATTTCACAAATGAGTGAATGTTACAGTGTTTGCCCACATGACTTCAGTAAATAAACAAGGCTTGATTCATTTGATTTCATGTAGGTAGTTATCAGCAATGGAGCCTTTAGCTGTTCACATAGGGCTAGCAGAGCCCATGGGAGACAAGCACCCCTTTGGACCAGATGTGCGAGATCAGGAATACCTGAGGGCAGCTCAAATGTCTTTAAATTCTTCCCTGTATCTGTGGTGTCAGTGTAGTTTTTTACATGTAGTTTCTTAATGTACTAAAATTACTGAGATCCAATCAGAATTTTTTAGAGAGCTCCATTCCTCCAGTATCCAAGTACCAGCATATTAGATGATGATTTTAAACCCAAATCCATTACCATCAAGTCAACGTATAAACTGAGATCCTAACTGACTCAGGTCCCTCCAAGACAGTTTAATTCAAACAGGCTGGCAGTCATTAACATTCAGTTCCTACTGTTGCAGGCATTATCAGGATCCAGTAATAAATCTGTCTTAATCAAAGTCTTTCTGGAAAATGGAAAATGGGCTATGATGAGTAATATCCTGGCTGCAATTTCATGGGAGATTTTGCTAAGTATGGTTTAGGAAATGAAGTTTTTTCATAGTCCTGCACTGAAGGCACATCCATGCATGTTGCCATTAAAAAGATAAAAACAAAAAATAAAATCTAATGAAGGAATAGCTTCATTACATCATGCTTGGAACAAAATACTATTTCTGATTTTTTTGCAGGGGCACAACTTCTGTGATGGAAGGTTTGTCTGGAAGGTGGACTGTGCCCTGTACAAATGTAAACGATAGTAAAGGTGGAGTGTGAAAGCCAGTAAGTATCAGAAAACTGACAGTTCTCACTGATACTCATCGTATATCTTACAGCAGATAAATAAAATAGGACATTCTGGTATGGAAATAGTCTGGCATAATGTTCAACCCATGGGTTCAAGTATATATGGCTAAAGCCTTAACAAATCAGTTTTCTCATATTGTGGTTTCTGCTAAATGTTGTGTTTGGGGAAAAAAAAGTTTCTCAATAGTGTCAATTCTGGTGCACAGCCCTGATGCAAACAGAAGTAGAAAGCCTTTTGTAACCGGGAATGTTGACTCATTTGGGTAGAAATCTCTTAACACAATTAAAGTAACTACTCTTAGCCTGAATAAATTTTGAACAGACTTCAGAACTAACCTCAGTGTGGCATACAACTGGCTGGTTCTGTCCAGACATATCTCCCCTCAGGACCACTCCCATTTGTGTGTCTTTCTACTGTACGAGGTCAACAATTAAGAACTGGAAATAATCTTTGTCCCTATATCCTCTCAAATTTTGGTACTGCTCATTACAGCACTGTTGCTGGCTCTTTTCTTTTTCTTTCCTTTCCCCCTCTTCCATTTGGGGAAAATAAATATTCTCTTGGTGCCCAAGAGAAGGTTCAAGTTCACTGTACTTACTTACCCTAATGAATGACCCAACGTCCTGGTCAAGTCCTCTGTTGTCACCATTCTTATTTCCCTTCCAATCCCATTGCCTGCTCAGTTTTGTGTGTTATCCCTATGCTCCAAGCACATTTGGCAGTGTCAGTAGTGGCTTCATGTTCATTAACAGGTGAAGATTAGGTGAAGATGAAGGCCTGTGGAAGCACTATTCAGACGAAAAGTATAAAAGTAAATTCAGCTATGTACCCTAGAGATGTATTTGCCTGTCATTTCCATATTTACAAATAACAGGAGGGACTGAATATTAAATCTAAATATTATAAGAAACTCTACATTAAGTGAAGATTTAACAGCTTATCTTGAAGTCTAGAATGAAAAAAATTGAAAATTTAAAATGTAGACATCTATCTTTTTACACAATCTTAGCAATTTTGGTGAGCATAGTTTTTATACTGACAAACTGGTACAAAACCTGTTTGAAGGGACAGGACTTGCTGTATAATTATCACAGGTATTTCCACTGAAATCTTAGACTGTGAATCTGCTTGCATTTGCTCAACAGAATCATTCTCCTGTTGAGATTTGTGAAGCTTCATTTCCTTTAAAATTTTCCAGAGACAGGATGTCAGTTTAGGCAGAATGCCCTTAGGGGGAGTCCAGGGGAACTCCAAACAATGCATTTAAAAAGGCTTGTCATTATAACTGCATTTTCACAGTTCTCACAAAAAAAAAAGAACCTGTTTGTTGGTTTTTGCAAACGTGACTGATGCCTTCAATATCTTTTTTTCTGTTTCAGGATGAGAAAAAGTACAAAAATATATCCAGTCAAGGCATATCATTTTTTTTCATTAAATACCTCACTATCAGTATAATACAAAGATCCAGTTCTTGATTATGTGCTACAGAGTGGATTTCAGGAGCAAAATGTATATGACCATAGTGGATGCCTACATCTAAGTGCTAAAGAGTACTGTTGGCTCTTGTGTTACAACTTTGAGGCGAAAATGGTGAATATACCATGTGAGATGACTGATGGGTATGAGAAGTGATGTCTTTGTGTCTGTTATAGAGAAGTCTTTCATTTATTGTAGAGTCAGGAAGCCTCTTTTGTGGGTGACATGTTAACCAGGATTCTAGAAAACCTGGTTTAATTACTCTTCTATCCCAAGCTGTGACAACTGGAGCAAATCATTTAGATGGAGATTCACCCCCACCTCACTTCAGTATCTACCTGAGGTGCCTATGCTGGCAGACTAGCTATTCTGTTGTCACCCCTGTAGTCAACAGTGAGAAGCAGAGAGGATTCAGAAGGTGGCTGAACCCAACTAAAATCTGATTTTGGGATGCACCTACCTCTCTCTGTTGCCTGCAGAGGGACCTCCACTGTTTTTCTGATTAAGCAGGGCAAATCTAGCCCTTCATATCTTGATTATGCACTTGCAGAAGGAAGCCATTTCCATTCTTTCATGAGTTCTGCAAGTATAGACTCTTTCCCTGCGTTTTTGTAAGTCAACACTTCTGTCTCTGAACTTAGGCAGAAAATGGTGATATGAAAATACCTGAAAAAAATAAAAAGGCATGTGTGTGCGCGTAACATTAACCTTTAAGTCATGCCATTATAATTTGTAAGAGAGATCTCAAAATTGTTCAACTGGAATTACTTTTTTCTGTCCTCACTTGCTTCCTAAGGCAAAGCTAACACTCTCCATTATACAAATGTCTGAAAAGGTAACCCATTGCATTTATTTACAAGTCCATGTTAAATTGATTGCCCTTCCTCTCTGCAGCTCAGGAATTATACACATCATCTGGTCCTAATGGTAGATCTGTACACTGCCAGCAATGACATCGTTTACTTCAATGTTTCTATTAATGATAATTTAGCCAACTAAAAGGATGAGGCATGTGCCCTCAGGTTGACGCTAAATTGAAATTACCACTTAGCCTGCAATGAATTGCCTGCATTTTGATTAATAGGCTAAATTCCAGAGCTGACCTTTTCAAAATTACTGAATTACTAAATCCTGAGACAGACAACAGAGTTCCTCTTACAAGGAGAAGTGTATTATGCAAACATGTAGGGTCACCTACAGAAGAATCCAGCTCTTGGTACCTTGTAACTCATACACACAGGTGTTAACCAAGGTGCCACGTCAATCCATTACTGTGGTTTATATCTGCGGGATAACGCTTCTCCTCTGCCCAGAACCTCCCTGTGCGTACACCTTCTGTGTGTACTGCAGTCAAACAGAAGATGGTCTGGAGGTGTAACAAAAGGTTCTGCATAGTCTGTTCTAGCTTCAGCACCTAAATTAACATTGATTGCATTAAAAGGGGTAAGGGAGTCTGATTAGCAGCAAAAGGAGAGCCCTCCCATTGAGTCACGAGGTTCAGAACAGACCCCCTTGCATTCTAAACTCTCTCTCAGAGTCTAGGTGCGGCTGGTTCTACTTGTAGTCCCAGACTTGGTCAACAGATTATGTCTAAAGGGTTAAGTGTGTAGCCACTTATCAGATTCAACTTGCCTGTCAGAGCCCTTCCAAGGACTTTCACTGAAACAGTTTTGCAAAGTAAAAACAATAGGTAATTTATTCAAGCGACAGTTATCACAGATTCAGGATTGCCATTGATAAATGCACTGTCTACAAAAGCTGAGCTCAAAGTAATGGTTTAGGGCTCTAGTTAACAATGTGTTCCTGGGGATACATCTGACAAAGTCAGAGACGCGACTCTTACCAAAAAGATGTCCCTTCTTTGAGCGGAAGAGAGGTTCAGGCTCAGCGACCCATCCATCAGGTAAAGTTCTCACTTGCCTCCTCCTCCCAAAGAGAGATTTTCAGGTGCCAATTTTTATACATTTGAAAATCTTTTTGCGAGGTGGGACTAAGTCAATTCTTATGTGTCGATTGGCTCTTGGCATGGAATGTCGTGTCGTCAGCAGCGGGACTCAGCAGTTTGACACGACTATAGAGTGGGCATCTTGGTATGTGCTTCCGGGGGCCATCTGTACTTTATCCAAAGCAATCTCTGGCTGTGTAGCCTCTGCCGCACCCCACAGATCACTTGGTTTACAGTGATGGGTTATCCCCCCTTACTTCTGTCTGAGAAGACAAGCGCAAGTCAATAGCTCCCTTTGTTAACTGTTCAACTCTTGACGTCTGAGTCCGAACATGTCTTTTGTCTTGCGTTTGACAAGTCCAGCAAGGCCATTGATTACAGCATTGCTTTCCATTTCTAGAAAACCCCAGCCTGAGCCTAGCACTTCTACAGCTACAATGCAGTGATTCCCATGCTAGCCAAAGTATTTCTAATTAATGCTGTGCTGTAGATACATCCTTAGTCAGATTAGATGTCTCTGCCTGTCACTGTTGAAGACTCAATCTAGAGATGAATGCTCTGGAACCCAGAAAACAAACTAAAGCACTTTTTTTTGCATTGTACACATACTGCGTAGAATTCACAGAATCGCAGAATGGTTGAGGTTGGAAGACGCTTCTGGAGGTCATCTGGTCTAGCCCCCTGCTCAGACCATGGTCAGCTTGAAACATAGCTTAGGGGCTGTGTTCAGTGAGTTTTTGAACATCTCCAAGGATGGGGACTCCAGAGGGTTTCTGGGTAACCTGTCCCAATGTTCGATCATCCTCGCAGTAAAAGTTATTTCTTACGTTTCAGTGGAAAATTAAGGAATGTTTTAACTATTTTACATAAGAGAAAAGGTTCTAAACACAGCTTCCCATGCTGGAGTGTTCCTGTAGAGAGGCTGCCATCAAGGCCTGAATATTTTCTTATACAATTAATGAGTGAGAGAGACAGGAGGAAGCAGAAATGGTTAATGAATTAATAGAGCATGAGCCGCTGTCATTAATCAGTGAAGCCAGCATGCACTGTCGAACTGGCTTATTCAGCTAAAAAGAGCTGGATTCTGCTCTGGCTCTTGTGTGCTCTGGAATTAAGGTGGTGTAACTGACAAAACAATATAGTATGGTGGATTCTTTGCTAAAATTGTATATCCATATACTACATGGCATCTTGCACTTGTCCAGTTTTGGCACAAGTGAAGAAGTCTGGAGATAAACAAATATTATATGACTACTTGCAATATTGGCTAAGTCTTAGGGAAGCTGCAATGTGTTCCTCATGAAACTGAAAAAGTACTTGAGGCTAAATGTTTGTAATCCCATTGGTGTGGACTGAAAAAAGGAACTGTTTCCTAAAGAAGGATGAAAGAATCAGGAAGAGGAAAACTCCATTGGCATTGGCATAGAGAAGGGGATTGCAGGGAAAGAACCAATGAACAGGGCTCAATTTTCATTTTTGAATTTATCAGAAATAGAGGTATTCTTGTTAAAGAATTTAAAAATTCATGACATAAGGTGGAGTAAAATGTATGACTGAAATAAAGTGGGATAATCTGAGGTCCCAAGCTACAGCTAAACACACTGTGTTGAATTGCCTGCATGATGTAGTGCAATTACTTAAGGTCTTATAAAGTGAAAGTTCGAAATTATCTGAGAAGTTTTTTCTGGGTAACAAGTTGCATTTTGATGTGCTGTGATGTCTGGTTGCAGAATAGAAGCTACCAAGGAAAAAAGGAAAAAGGATGGGCTAGAAACAGTAACAGCTGAAGGAGGGAGGTTGGCGAAGAAGGAGTGGAGAGATGCACGCAACACGGATGCTCTGTATCGAAGTGTGAGATGAACCAGAAACCTGAGAGCGTTTGGATGTCAGTGGGGTCTGAAGGGTATCTGTGATGTCTGAGGGTGGCAAACATCCTGCTGCCTTTGAAGTTCCTCCATCGAGAAAGAAGATGGGACCAATGTCTTATGGTGGTGTTGTATGGAAAGGAAAGGGTAGGTAGCGGGTTATTTTATGTATTTCCTTGGCTTCATTTTCGCTGTTCCCTCAGAATGATACTTTTCTTGAGAGTTGGAAGGAGGGAAATATCACTCTCTGAATGTGCAGAGACTTGAATTTTTCCACTTTTGTAAGAGGAGGCTCAGGCTGGTGTTTATCGTCAGCCCTTGAAACAGAACCCAACTCTGGCTGCTGCCCTCAGTGCCTAGCAGAGTGGCTGTACTCCACCAGACAGATTATTTCTCATGAATCATTCTTCCAAATTTACATGTCAATCATAGATAGAGCTAGAGGACAAAATTTGTCATTAAAAGGTTTTTTTTTTCTTGTTACCAAAACACATGAAGTGAGACTCACAAAACAGCTCATGAAATCATGTTTAATCCAACAGAAGATTTTTATAAAGAGAAAGTATTCCAAAATCACAAGGTTTCATCTCAACATTTTCAGAATTAAGTCCTTAGAAAAGTGAAAACACCTTAACACTGCTAGTCCATGAATTAACACAAGCAACAAAAAGCAAAATTTTCCCTTTGCACAACTTCATTCCAACCGTCTGCTTCAGCAAGAGAAGCAGGATAAGATCAATCATTTCTATTTTGCTGCACTCGGCTGGCTTCACTGGATGTGCCATGCCAAACAATACCAAGTTGTGTTTCCATCAGCAATTCACTATGATTCACTGGTCGCTGCCTTTAGACACCATCTATTGTTCCTCAGATTTCTTTCAGAACAGTGATATCCACTTCAGAAAAGGTGATTCTAATTTTGGCTAAGGACTCACCAAAAACAGCTAGGTTTTTCCATAACCTCTGTAACCATGATTCTTGGTTGTCATTTCGATATGTGAAACTAGCTTACGACAAGTATCCAGGAAAGTGCTTCTGAGTTTATTCTGCAATCAGGATGCAAATAGGCTTTGGGAAATTGGGACCATCCTGTTTTTCTGCAGCGTCATCTGTCCAGGTTTGGATTTGTAAAAGCTAAAATCAGTTGAGAATTCACATGATTTCTGTGGTGTCCAAAGTGCTCGCTCATACTGTTGGCAGTATCTTGGCATTGCGTCTTCTTGTTCAGTCTCAGACAGAAAAACAAAACCCTTTGGGTGCTCTTGAACCCCTTTGCAGTGTAGGATAACCAAAATGCCAGTGTAGATGCCTTCACAGAAGCCTCCTCAGCATTCCTTCTTCTTGAGAAAGGACCCAAGACTAAAACCAAGCCTTGTCCCTCTATGCCAACACTGCAGCATTTGGGCTATTGTTTAACTAAAGGGAAGTAAAATTTGACAGTTTATTCCATTTGACAATTCATTCCTCAGTAAGTGGAAGCTTGAGTATGTTGCACTGAAGGCGTATTTGCTATTGAAAGCCCTGGAGTTGTCATAAGGCTCTTATTCTTGGAAAAAGCCCCTGATGCACGTACTCTAGACAGAACTGTCCCCCATTCGTATTATTTTATCATGAGGACAGTTGTGCAAGGAATCAAGGTGAGGAAAAAAAGTGCATCAGGAGATAGATTAGAAAGTCATCTTTCAAGGGCAAATAATTAGGCAGAATTGTGCAGTTTGGTTTTATGTAAGAACCATTCTCTAGGCTGTGCTCTTATTATAGATCAGAGCTCTATGGGGGAAAAAAGAGAATATAGTAAGCAGCTTTTGCTGTTCCTGCCTCATTTGCAGAAACTTTGGCATGCTAAAGAATATAATGTTCCTTCTATATTTTCAGCTCATATGCAAATTTTACTGAGGAATATGGTCCTGTGCTGAGCGAGTAATAGGTAACCCTAGCTGTGTTGCAAGCTAATGAGATAACGTTTTTTTTCTGACATGAGATGCTGTGCTGGAAGAAAGAGGCACACTTCATGCAGATCTACAGAACAAAGCTGCTCATCAATTAGGTCAATGAAATGTAAGGCACGTGGGATAGTGGCCATGAAGCCTAACTTCATGGGCTGTGCTGCTCTTCCTTGCAACGGCCCTGTTAACTGGTGGCCTTCTCAGAACCCATCAGCAGAAGACAGGAACAGTACAAAGAATTTTGACAGGTCTTTACCATCAGGGGTGAGCAACACTTCAAGGGGTGGTTTATCTTATCCAAAGAGTCAAGGGACTTATCCCCTAGGAACACCTGTTTTACACTATTGGGTCCAGAAGATGGGTAGATGCCTTTCTTGAAATAGATGCCCCACATATTAAGACGGATTCCTTCCATCCCCAGAGGCAATGGGGATGTATGCACTGTATAAAACCAGAAGAATCATCTAACACTTCCGTTCGGTGCTAATTTGTGAAGTCTCTTTTTTTTGTTTGTTTGTTTGATGAGGCTTATTAGGGGCTAAGTTGAAGGCTGCCAGCTCCTTCTGCACAGACTGCTGAGCAGGCTTTCAGCTGCGCTGGAGAGGCCAGATTCTAGCCAGCGTGCAACACGCGCGCCGAGGACGGATGTTTACTTCCTCTCATGATGGCTTTGCTTTGTCTAGTTGATTGTGGACTTGATTTTTACAAGTGCTATTAAAAAAAAACATTCTCGATCTCAGCTGGATTCTTGCAGCTGCGGGGAGGGGAGGAGGCAGGAGAGCAAAGACTCCATGTTTTCAAGAGCGAAAAGCTCCTGCTCCATAATTTGTGCTGATTGCTGTCTGATACTTAAGGAAGGAGTTAATTAAGGTTCAAACTCCATTTGTTTCCTTTCATGGTACAGCACAGCTATTTTTATTTTGTTGTCTACCTTTTAGTGTCCCATTCGTGCTTGCATTGAAGGTACACCTCATTGCTTTTCCCCGGAGGAGGAGAAGAGGAGTAGCTCTCTCTCTTTTGTACTAAAAATAAATTGTTTTAGCTTGAAGGTTGTAATGTCCAGTGCCGAAAGGGTAAGGAACGTATGGATCCCAGTTACCCAGCCTCATTTTAGGGGCAATAGGTACACCCGCATACACACAACGCACAACTGTTCCACTGCAGAGGGAAAAATTATGCATACATGTACATACAGATGCCCTCACTGAACTTCTCACAGTGGTTTCCTGGAAAGCAAAAGAATGCCAAAATTTGGCACTGGTTACAAATTATAAAGGAAAGGGTGTTTCCCTGGTGAGAAACATGTCTCTTCAGCCTCTTCCGTTCTTTCCTGCACTCTCTCCACCATTTTTGTGCCATTTTCTTTATTCTGACTTCTTCCTCATATTTTTTTCTGGTTTTGTCCATCCTTCCTTTTCCCAGGCCTTTACCTGTCCTGCTTTCCCACCCCTTACTTTGCATTTATTTTGCTTTTCACTCCCGGTTGGAGTGGGAATTCCATTCTGTGTTGGAGCTAGGCTGTCTTCTGCACTTTCCCTCCCTGTCAGATTGCCAGCTGCAGGAAGCACTGAAAGCACAGGAGAGGCAGTTTCATCTTCTCACTCCTGGAGCTTGCCATGTGAAAAGCCCCTGAAGGAGAAATAACCTCACGTGAAAGTCAGGCTTTGCTGTAAGATACTCTGCACAGATCAGGTTCAGCCAGCTGATGGGGACAAACCCTACAGCAGGTTAAATCACCCTTTGCAAAAAATTCAGCATTAAACTCAACCTTAATAAAGAAGATCATCCAAATAAGAACTCTGGAAGTTTAAACCATGGTTAATTTTGCTGGGTTTGTCAAGGGAAGGCTAAGAAGTATGCTCAGAGTATTACATAGGATCCCCCCCAAAATCACACACACCCCAAATTTTGAATCCTGCAAGAATTCTTGGTGCAACTGTGGAAACTTTCAGTTTGGTTGCATTTTCGGATTGGCAAAATCCTGTACTATTCTCTTTCCTTTGTTAACACTTGAATTATTTTTAATGAACCTTCTTTAGAAAAATCAGCTTGAGGGGTAGGCTTGTGCAGGCATAGGGAAATATCAACAGAAATCAGCAATTCTGGCAATTATTTAACATGCTGGTAAAACAAATTATTTTTTTTAGCAGCCTTAATGGTGGCCGTGGCTCCTTCCATGCCTTGCCACACAGCACAATGAAACCCTGATCTCCCTGAAAGCATCTGACTCCTCCCATACAAACACCTTTTTCTGCAAATTAAATTGATATATCTCTCTTGCTGTGTATGGAAAAGAAAAAAGCCTAGCTCAAGAGGAAGATGGGCCAAAACCTTCTGAATGCCTTGGATTAGTAAGGTACCATAACTGGTCCCACCTGGCTTAGGGGAGCAAAAGAACCCTGGCTTCTCTGATATTTGGATTTCATTGTATGGCAGCTGGTAGACATTTCTGAAGTGAGTTTTTCCAAGAAATATAATAAAGTAAAACTGGAACATAAATTGAAACCATGAAAAATATAAATCTTATAGCATTGAAAATGCCAATACATTAAATTTTCTATTTAATCAAAGTCATGGGTCATTTAATGCAATATGAAGAAAAAATATTGGGAAATGAAATCACGGCAGTTTCTTCCACCGCAGTTTGTCTAAAGGACTCAGATTATATTGACTCTCTGTAGATTTCAACATTTTTTAAACAAGGAGATCCAGTCAATCTAAGACACGTGGGATTGTTTGGTAGCTCGTAAAAAAACCGCCAGTTAATAGAGATATATGCATGTGCTTACAGCAGCATACGGAGTCCAAAGCAGTGCATGGCTCTTAGAAAAACGCTTCCTTTGGCATGACCTGAATCTAAAGCCCATTAAACTCCATATATTTCTGCTGATTTTGGTGTCTGCAGTATTGGCTATAAATGAATTAAGCCTGGAGTATTATAATGGCAAATGTTTGACCCAGAGGCTAAGGAATGGGATTCTCGTGTGTGCTCATGAGGTGCTTGGGATCAGAAATCACAGAATCACAGAATCACAGAATAGTAGGGGTTGGAAGGGACCTCTGTGGGTCATCTAGTCCAACCCCCCCGCCGAAGCAGGGTCACCTACAGCAGGCTGCACAGGACCTTGTCCAGGCGGGTCTTGAATATCTCCAGAGAAGGAGACTCCACAACCTCCCTGGGCAGCCTGTTCCAGTGCTCCGTCACCCTCAGAGGGAAGAAGTTCCTCCTCATGTTCAGACGGAACTTCCTGTGCCTCAGTTTGTGCCCATTGCCCCTTGTCCTGTCACTGGGCACCACTGAAAAGAGCTTGGCCCCATCCTCCTGACACCCACCCTTCAGATATTTGTAGGCATTTATAAGGTCCCCTCGCAGCCTTCTCTTCTTCAGGCTGAACAAGCCCAGTTCCCTCAACCTCTCCTCGTAGTGGAGATGCTCCAGTCCCCTCACCATCCTTGTAGCCCTCCGCTGGACTCTCTCTTCTCATGCCCTCTGCTCTTCTCATTCCACCTTCTTTAAGCCTGGTTGCCAGGTGTTCTGTGCAAAACTGCTCAGAAATTTAAAATGATATTGTGATGCTGTGGTAGGAAATAAGGAAAAATGAAAACTTTCTGTAAGAGCTAACTACGAGTCATGAAAAAAAGGAGAATAAAGTTGGTGGTTCATATGAGTTCAGACTCTGCTAAACTGGAACACAAACACATTTGGACTTTGAGTGGAAAGGATACACAGCAGACGACTCCTGCCCCATGTGAAATTCTTTATATTCTTAGAAAATAAAATCAATTATGCTTTTTACTTGTTTGTTTCCCCAGCAACAGTGTTCAAACAACTTTCCTATGTGCCTCCCCAGGTTATTTTTTCATGTCTGACTGGGGCAAACCATACTTACACACTGCACAGAAACTCCATGCAGAGCTAACTGCCTCAGAAGCCTTCACTCCAGGTGCCAGAAAACTTACTGCAGGCTTTTTCTGTTTACAACTTACATGGAAAAGTCTTATCTCTGTTTACTGCACCTAAAGCCAGAACCAAAATGCATTTGATTCTGCCTGCTATTGGGGCAACTATTATGACTTTGAAACTGTCACATCAGTAACCACCTATCCACACTACTGAACCTTCAAGCTGATGGGGAGAAAAGTGTACTTAGAAAAGATTTTGTTCTTTCTCCCATGTACAACTTAACCACAGGCTTGCTATTTCATAGAATTTCTGAGCAATCAATGACACACAGATGACATATAACTCTTTTTTTTTCTTATTTTCCAGGTTTTTCTCTCCACGCCTGGCTGCACACTGTAAATGGCAAGAACAGCTGTAGTAGTAGCCAGTGATGGAATTTCATGATTCTGTCCTTCACCATAGAATTTAAAACTTACTTTGATCCTTGGCAAATCTTTTAATTAAACTCCAAATCACTATTTTTCTTGTGTCTCTGCATATCATTCACTACCCAAGGGGAGAAACGTAGCTTTTCTACTAAAAAGCAGGTGATGTTTCATCTCTGCCCAATATATGTCACAGAGCAAAAAATTCATTAAAAGAAACTAATCCTCCTTAGAATGAGGGAATCCAGAGCTTGCAAAGAGACCAGTCTGTATTTCACATTCAACAGGATGAATTCTTGCAAATTGTACCAAGATCACTTAATACAAATAAATAATTACAATTACAAAGTGTTTATTTTAAGGACTTTACTGCAAAAAATGGCATCATGTAAGACTGACATGTAACAGAAGTACTCATTGTTCTTCAATATTTTTGAGCATTTGGATCTGATTTGCCACTGTGTTTACATTTAGAGGCTTTTTGGATCTAGGGGCACTGAAGGAGCTGGATTTCACTTGTATGAAGATTCAGGCGAGGTACTAATTTTGTTCTGTAGCCTTTTTTAAGCTGGGGCTTGAACATTGCTACGTTGTTTACCACACTGAGACATAGGTTATGGTAAAGATCTGTGAGTACCACCATAAACAATATCGCTGATTTTGAGTTGTGACCAGAATTGGAAGATTAGTTGAAAATTATGAGGTTAAGAAAAAAAATATTTTTTTTTCATCTGTCCTATTTTCTCAGGCATTCATATTTCCAAACTTTTGCATACATCAGTAAGAGCTAGAAACAGACTTTCTCAAGCATTAAAAAAGAGAAGCTGAGTTTCCCTTGTTCCAGGAGCTGGGACTGTAAGGAGGACAATAGAATAAACTCTGGGAACTGGCGATGCTCCATAATAGATATAATTGGTGACAGCTGGAATAGCATCACATTCCTTTGACTGTATAATTTTGATATGGAAATTGTCTTGCTACGTTCACGTCCTCTGAAAACTAAATGTTATGTAATTGGAAAACAATAATCTAATAACATAATAGAGTTTTGTCCTGGCCATTAGCCTGCATCTCCAGTGGAGATAAATATCTATTATTAGTTCAATCTATTACAAGATCTTGCAGTATTTAGGAAATTCCCTTGGTTCACCTTTGTACACACCTCCTACAGTAAATCTTAAATTGTGACAAATCTTGGCTTTATTCTGTGGATGACCACTATCTTCCATATCCATATGACTCCCAAAATGTAACAGATATTTTTATGCAGGAAGCGAAATGGTGTTTAATGTATGGTAGAAAAGCATAATTTACCCTACTAAAGGCAAGTCTTTGTTTCCCATTTCAGTGTGTTTTAGACCTCGTTGATGCAGAAACAGCATGATAAATATTTTATGAACAAGATCCAGCAAACACACAGCAGTAGGATGATGCTGCAGTGATTAAAGGAAGCATTGAAACGGAGATAGATCGCGAGTCCAGCTACCGTGAAGTGATGCCTACTCACGCTGGAACAGGATGTCCAGAAGCCTTTGATAGCCCTGGCATGTACTCCCTTATCCTTTCCTCCACCTCATGCCCCTGACAAGGTCTTTCAGATGCCCTTCTGTCTCTCCTTGCAGCTAAGCTAGTCAGGGAAGCCACACCACTGGCAGCAGCAGAAACACCCCGACATTCCTCTATCTGCCTCAGCTGTGGACCCCTAAACTGCAACCAGACAGCAGCAGCAGCAATAGATTTGCCAAAGAGTGCTGTGCAAATCACTCCTGCCAGGAAAACCCCCTACAATTCCAGCTACTTCCAAATCCTCCCAGTCAGAGCAGAAATTTAACATCTCCCCACCCTGTTTCCTTCAAGATCTTCCCACCAGGTCCAGCAAAGACTTTATGACACTTGGCATGGGGAAAGGCTACCAGTCATCCTTCAGAGAATTACTGTTAATAGCAGCAAAGAGCTTCCAGCCCAGACTCCTACCACTAAACAGACCTCCCTAAGTACTGCAGTCCTGCTACCTGGCAGCAAAACCACCTCTCCATCCTGGCACCACCGGCTGACAAAATGGAATAGGGGTAGGTAAGCCAAGCCGTATGTTTAATGAAATTTTGCAAACACAAATCCCTTCCCTAACAAAGAGGTGACGGGATCAGAATTGTGATATTGGTGAGCAGGAGGATACTTACTTTGAAAAACATGGTGGCCACTCCAATATTCGGAGGTATTAGTATCCTGAAAATACAAAGAAGCATAAATAAACAGGTGAAAGTAGCTACATGGCAAGCCAGACAGCAGGGTAACTCTTGGCTGCTGAGAAACATGGGGTGAGAAACGCTGGACCAGCAGGTGAGGGTGGCACGTTCATTTACCTGGGGTGCATTACTGTTCGACTGCCTGCTCTGTGAGCTGAGCTTGTTGGGTTAAAAAGAAACTCACATGTTCCCTTGCAGAACGAGTTTTTATTCTTAATGCACTTGCACTTTATGCAAGAGTGAAGGCAAGCTGCAAACTAGTGGAAGCAAAATCCATTTTGTTATGACTCAGTCACTGGGAGAAGGTCCGGAGTCACCCAGAGGTTAGAGATGGATTTGTGTCTTTAAACTCTTCACCCCACAGTCGCAGGGCTGGAGCAAGAGCAGTTAACTTCACGCTCTGCAGTGCCTGCCCTGCTGCAGGCTCTCTCCTCCTCACACTCTCCTGACCTACTCAGAACATTCCCCTGAGCACATTCAGCAGCTCCTAAGCAAAAGCACAGTCTCCTTTTCCTTTTCCCCCTGGTTTTGCAGTTTATTCGATGTTCAGCAGTGAGGAAAAGGCCAAGAGGCAACCTTCTTCCTGGCTGCTCACTCGCAGCACAGCACAATAACACCTAACTAATATCATCGGCACCACAGCCAGGCTCTGAAATACCACCTGGGTATTGCCATTTCACTCCTCTGTGCCTGTGTGTAGGTGCATATATGTGTAGCCCACAAACATTCCCAGAGAAATCTCAGCGACTGCAATGAAATATAACTTTAAATAGCTAATAAAGCCACTTCTGCTGAACAACCTTTCTGCTGTCTCCCCTTCCCATGCCAATTCTAAAGCCCTGATTGCAGAGACACTGATGGATGGGCAAGTATAGCAAAACGCAGAGAGTTCTGAGAGCAGGGTTTTGCTATTGCTGCTGAATGCTGAAAGTCTCATTGAGTGGTCCGATGATCTCAGTGGTGCCTTTTTGTCTCACAGAAAGGCCATTCTTACACTTTCTTTGTTTTTTTCAGTGATCATATGACATTTATACGGCTCAATTTTCTGCAACAGCACCTTAATTTGTTCAATTTAAACATTAACTTCTAGAGAGGGTTGATTTATTTCCAGAAGAAATAACACATAAATTGCATTAGTTTTTTAGAATACAGTGTGGATCCCAAATGGTGCTTTTGTTCTAACAGGAAAGTCAAATGCTCATTATAAAACTGAGTAGCCAGTGATAAAACTTAGCAAAGTCTCGGGAAAACCTTGCTGCTGGTTTCTTAGTTGTTTTCTCTAGCACATAGAGTATGAAGTACACCCCTACTATGATGTCAGATCCCTGATATGGACCTTATCCTTAGGAAAGAGCCTAAGTGGAGACAAGGACAATTAGTGGTACAGTCCATGGTTCATTATCATGTGTCAAAACAAGAAATTATGGTTTAAAGTGATTCTTCGATGGAATATCAGATATCAAGATACTCTTGGACGAGAAAAGGCAGAAAGACAGAGTGGGAACAGAAGCAAAATGAAAAAATTTTGGAGAGCGATATTTATATATTTTGACAGGGAAAATGAAAGGCCAGAAAAATGCAAAACAAATTGAGGATTTTGTGTCAGGGCTACATTGCTCATACTTGGTAACTGAGAGCTTATTCTTCCTTATCCCCATATAGTTTGGGGAAAGACTAGATTCCCACTTCAAGCAATTAAATTCATCCTTTTTTAGCACTTGTTCTGTGTTTCCTTAACTGCACAATGCCATGAATTGATACAAACACAAAATGTGTATATCAGCTCCCTCATCTGTAAGGGACACCAGATTCCAATCCAATTTCTCTTCATTAATTGTCCTGGTGAAGTTATTTTACAAAAATAGCATGAAATTATGCTCAGCCAATGTTTGTCTTTTGAAATATGTTTGGATGTGCATACAGTGTCAATGTTTGCTGAATTTCATCAAGAAATGCAAAGATGGATTTATTACCTGAATCATTAGGCTCATAATTTTTTAATCATTAGCTGTTTTCACCCACAATGCCTTTTAAAAAACACTTGTTCACCACGCAGAGGTGTTCTAACATGGTTGGTAGGACCAAGGGGAACAAGGTGGATCTACCTCTGGCCCCAGTCCACCATCTATGTGGGGTGAAATGAGCCAGCCTCTCCCTTCTCCCCATGTGCCTGCACCTTGCTGTATCTGAACAGGGATTTTGATGTATATGACTTGGATCTTCAGGAGGTTTCTCTGTCTCTATGATTTCTCTCTGCCCTCTGGTGTGATTCAGCAATTTTACACATGTTTAGAGGCTGGCTGGTGTGAAGGGTCTCTACATAGTAATGCTGGCAAAATTACTACTTAAGCTAGTTAAAGATGTAAATATAAACAGCCCATCCACCCACTGAGGTTGAGGGCCAGAGAAATGCTATGGGGTGTCTGAGCACATGTCTTCCAGAAGAAGCTGGACCTTCTGATTGCTTTAGGACCATCTCCAGACCTTTTGCTGTCCACAGAGATAAGAAAAGCCATAGAGGTGGGGTGGACCATACAGCTAGGCAGGTGCAATCCAGGAGGTTCCTACAGAGCATCGATGATAACTTTCTGATGCAAGTGGTGGAGGAACCAACAAGGAAAGGCGCGCTGCTGGACCTTGTGTTAACAAACAAGGAGGGACTGGTGGAGGACGTGAAGGTTGGAGGTAGACTCGGCTGCAGTGACCATGAAATGGTCGAGTTCAGGATCCTGCGTGGAGGAAGCAGGGCGATAAGCAGGATCAAAACCCTGGACCTCAGGAGGGCTGACTTTGGCCTCTTCAAGGAGCTACTGGGAGGAATCCCGTGGGCCAGGGCTCTCGAAGGCAGGGGGGTCCATGAGTGCTGGTCGCTTTTTAAACAACACTTCTTCCATGCACAGGAGCAATGCATCCCCCTGAGAAAGAAATTTAGCAAAGGAGGCAGGAGACCTGCATGGTTAAACAAGGAGCTTCTAGCGGAGATCAGGCAGAAGAGAAAGGTGCATGGCATGTGGAAAGAGGGACAGGCCACTTGGGAAGAGTACAGAAACGTAGTGAGAGCATGCAGGGATGCGACGAGGAAGGCCAAGGCTCACCTGGAATTGAAGCTGGCAAGGGATGTCAAAAACAACAAGAAGGGCTTCTTCAACTACATCAGCAGCAAAAGGAAGGCTAGGGACAATGTGGGGCCGCTGCTGAATGAGGCGGGTGTCCTGGTGACGGAGGATGCGGAGAAGGCAGAGCTAATGAATGCCTTCTTTGCTTCAGTCTTCAGTGCTAAGACTGGCCCTCAGGAATCCCAGGCCCCGGAGGTAAGAGAGGAAGCCTACAGAGAGGACGACTTTCCCTTGGTCGAGGAGGACTGTGTGAGGGATCGCTTAAGTGATCTGGATGTCCACAAATCCATGGGCCCCGATGGAATGCACCCACGAGTGCTGAGGGAGCTGGCGGATGTCATTGCTGAGCCACTCTCCATCATCTTTGAGAGGTCCTGGAAGACAGGAGAGGTGCCCGAGGACTGGAGAAAGGCCAATGTCACTCCAATCTTCAAAAAGGGCAAGAAGGAGGACCCAGGGAACTACAGGCCGGTCAGCCTCACCTCCATCCCGGGAAAGGTGATGGAGCAGCTTATCCTGGAGGCCATCATGAAGCAAGTGGAAGAAAAGAAGGTTATCAGGAGTAGTCAGCATGGATTCACCAAGGGGAAATCATGCCTGACCAATCTGATAGCTTTCTACGATGACATGACTGGCTGGGTAGACGAAGGGAGAGCCGTGGATGTTATCTACCTTGACTTCAGCAAGGCTTTCGACACAGTCTCCCATGATATCCTCCTGGGGAAGCTGAGGAAGTGTGGGCTGGATGAGTGGTCAGTGAAGTGGATAGAGAACTGGCTGAATGGCAGAACTCAGAGGGTTGTCATCAGCGGCGCTGAGTCTAGTTGGAGGCTGGTGACAAGTGGTGTCCCTCAGGGGTCAGTACTGGGCCCAGTCTTGTTTAACTTCTTCATCAACGACCTGGATGAAGAGTTAGAATGTACCCTCAGCAAGTTTGCTGACGACACCAAACTGGGAGGTGTGGTAGATACACCGGAAGGCTGTGCTGCCATTCAGCGTGACCTGGATAGGCTGGAGAGCTGGGCAGAGAGGAACCTGATGAGGTTCAACAAGGGCAAGTGCAGGGTCCTGCACCTGGGGAGGAACAACCTCATGCACCAGTACAGGCTTGGGGTGGACCTGCTGGAGAGCAGCTCTGCGGAGAGGGACCTGGGTGTCCTGGTGGACGACAGGTTAACTATGAGCCAGCAGTGTGCCCTGGCTGCCAAGAAGGCCAATGGGATCCTGGGGTGCATCAAGAAGAGTGTGGCCAGCAGGACGAGGGAGGTTCTCCTTCCCCTCTACACTGCCCTGGTGAGGCCTCATCTGGACTACTGTGTCCAGTTCTGGGCTCCCCAGTTCAAGAAGGATGAAGAGCTACTGGAGAGAGTCCAGCGGAGGGCTACAAGGATGGTGAGGGGACTGGAGCATCTCCCCTACGAGGAGAGGTTGAGGGAACTGGGCTTGTTCAGCCTGAAGAAGAGAAGGCTGCGAGGGGACCTTATAAATGCCTACAAATATCTGAAGGGTGGGTGTCAGGAGGATGGGGCCAAGCTCTTTTCAGCAGTGCCCAGTGACAGGACAAGGGGCAATGGGCACAAACTGAGGCACAGGAAGTTCCGTCTGAACATGAGGAGGAACTTCTTCCCTCTGAGGGTGACGGAGCACTGGAACAGGCTGCCCAGGGAGGTTGTGGAGTCTCCTTCTCTGGAGATATTCAAGACCCGCCTGGACAAGGTCCTGTGCAGCCTGCTGTAGGTGACCCTGCTTCGGCGGGGGGGTTGGACTAGATGACCCACAGAGGTCCCTTCCAACCCCTACTATTCTGTGATTCTGTGATTCTGTGATTCTGTGGAAAGAAAATGACTTGGAGTTGCTAACACTGAAAGCAATATGGCAATAAGGAGACTTTGTAACTTCCAAACTGGAGCAGAATTTGGCTCCTGAAATTCAAAATTTTACTTACATCTGCTAAATTTACTGATCCAAAGCCATCAGGCCTGTGACATTTATAAACAGCTATCCTTACCCCTATCTAACCTCCTTATCTCCCAAATATATTGTTCTCAGCTAAGGTTTTTTCATCCTTTAAAAAAGGATCTACTAAGAAAGGATACTTTTATTTTCAATTAGCTTCCATAAGGTAAAGCTCAGCCAGGCAAAGATAATGCTCATACTACTTAAAATCTTGGAAGTGGTTTTGTTTAAATTCGTAGAACTTCTTATACAGTTCAGCCTGCTTTAAATTTTTAGAGTAATATAAACCACCCATAGGCTTACACGACTGAAAGCAGCACACGTGTACTACACGTGGCATTAGTTCAAGATCGTTAGAAAAATTAATTTATTCTTTGTCTCCACATCTTCTGTTTCAAGTCCCTTGTCAAACGTTAACCTCAAAGTGACTAGAAGAACATCAGTAGAAACATAATTAATAC
The DNA here is from genome assembly GCF_030867145.1 of Opisthocomus hoazin. NCBI lineage: Eukaryota > Metazoa > Chordata > Aves > Opisthocomiformes > Opisthocomidae > Opisthocomus > Opisthocomus hoazin. Next base: position 125,115,400 of record NC_134415.1, read on the forward strand.
TGCTTAAAATTCTTGAATCTTGTAGTGTATAACTTTAAAGAGACATATCTTGGAAGTAGTGTAAAAAAAAATTAAGATCAGTAAAAGAGCTGTGCCATGTAAGTCTCTGCATCTGATAATCCTTAAAGTGTACAAAAAAGGAATATGTGTAAAAAGATCATATCTTTTACTGTCTGGACAGTATTATTCAATATGGAGCTGAATAAAATCCATAAAACAAGTGAAGTTTGGAGCTTCTATTTTCAACAAATAAAGTTCAAAGCTCACAATTTCTTGCCAGAGCTTGCAGGGAAATTGTGGTCAGAAACTTAGTTCTTGAGATTTTTTTAAAACTGTTTTACTCCTTTAAGAAATATTTGGCCTTCAAGTTAAAATCCAGTACAGGGTGTTTGAATCTAAATGTAATTTGGTGAAAGAAGACAGAAACTAACAGGAAACCTTAAACAGAAATGTTGGATGAGAGGGTTTGCTACAAGCCTCCAAATCCTTTAAATGAGCTGTGTGTAACAGAGGGCATGTTCCTGAAATATGCTTTTTCTTTTCTGTCATTTTATTATCTGATCTGTTTATCTAAAAAATGTAGCTAATCTTAGCAGCTCCTAGGAGCTTTATCAGCTTTTATCTTGCACCTTCAAAATAACAAAAAGCCATCAGCTATGAAACAAAAAAAAGGAAATGTAAATACTTCGGCCCATAACCATTTCAGGTCATCCCATGCCATGGGCTAAGAGGCTTTATGAGTGGGGGTCAAATCCGGTGACAGCTGCAGTTCTCCTGGAAAAACCTCCCTTTCCCTGCTTGCAGCTTTCAGTCTGGGATGGGACTGACCTTGTTCTTACTTTTAAGAACATATATGCTAGCTGATTGCTGCTATGCAGAAGGTGGCTAAAGGAAGGAGAAGGAACGTGTAGGAAAAAGAATAGAAGACAGAAAAATAGACATATATAGTTATTCTGTTTCTTGCTTTCCTGCTACATGCAAAGAGTGGCAGGAGAGCAGTATCAGAACATCTTTGTCTACTTGAAGAAACAATGTAAAATCCTGTGCAGCTGTTCCCTAGCCAGGGAATGATTCAGTCTCTAAATAAATCTGAATAAATCAAGGAAATCCCTTTTCCAGGAAGCATGAACTGTCTTTTTTTATTTCAGTTTGAATTTCTTTTCTGAAACCATGTAATCCTGACTTTTTAGGGTGTACTGTAGGTGGAGATCCCTTTTATTCTTCTACAGAGCTTTTACCACCACGAGGGATTTGTGTGCATCTCTCCAGATAAGCAGAACTCACGTATGAGACCCCTTGACACTGGGGGACTCCGGAGCATGTGACAGCATCAATGACTGAGGTGGTGCTTGGGCCTTGGCAATATTTCAATTATTAATGCACATATGGCTATAATGTCCAACTTCAACAATTACAACAAGCAGCTCGCTATGGCTAGTAGATACCTATGACCTGTATGCACAGCGTCATGCTTCCACAATTAATGATATTGTTATCAGTGATCCCTGATGACCTCTGTGTACTCAGCCATTAAATCGTATCTGCCAGCAGTGAGACTCCTCCTGAACTCCCGTGAGTTTGCCATTCCCCATCTCCAACTATCACAAATAGAAAGCTATTTTATAAACTACAAAATGGTGGTGAAGGTTGCAGTTGCACTTTATCTGCACTGCCTCAAATGTTTTACTTGCTTGGCTTACCAAGAGAGCATCTCACGTGGCTCGATGAAAGTCATCATGCCTGCTTCATATCAATAAATAGAGTAAATCCAGGAAAAGGTCTTTTTCTCTCTCATTCCACCTCCTGGGAACTCTTGAAGAATACTTTAAGAACCACTTCAGCATAAAACCAGTCAAGACCCACGGAGCAGCAGCTTCTTTTCTCATGTGTTATCTGAGTGCCAAACTGTGGCATCTTCTTCCTAGGGGATGCTTCCACCGTGGGCTGTTGGTGGTGGAAAGGTCTCACTGTGTGATGGGACATCTCTGCAAGGCAACAGGCCAGGGCTCTGGTTTGCCCTTCCAGAGCCCTCAGCATAGAAACTCAAACAAGCCAGAGACCCAGCTAGGTTTTGGCAAATTTGCTTTTAATTTTTCTTCTGTCAGGGTGATAGGAGTAAATGAACAATTACAGTATTTTTTGTCCAGCTGACAAATTACATGTTAGCTCCATTTAGCTTAAGCACAATTCCACAATCAAAGCCAAACCACAGCAACCGAACAGCCTTATGTTTTCTACAATTCATGAATCCTGTTTGTCTTTTTTGCTGCTTTAGATTGTTATTCTTCCATGTCCTCAACCAAAGAAGAGAGCATGAGAGTTTTGGTTTTGGTTTGGGGGTTTTTGCTCTGAAGGAGTTGATGTTATAAGGGTTACATGTACTTAATTAGAGAATGGAAATTCCACTGACTGACCAAATGCAATTAAGTTATCCATCTCATTTCAAAGTAGGACGTGAATTTAAATAAGGCTCAGCTTTGTGGAAGCTGCCTCCCTTTGATGGACACTTCATTTTTGGATAAAAAGAAAAAGAGGCTAATTTCTTGCTATTCACTCAGCTTTTCTATTAATACAGATATTCATTTAGAATCATTGCAAAACTGCAGGGAAGTAGAGAAGTTTTTCTGAAGCTAAAGAATACCAAAAAATGTCACAGCGAATGAAGGAATAAGGAAAGTCTCAATTTAGACATCGTTTGCTCAAAGTCTTTTATTGGTTCCCCAGGTAACAGGATCCAGAATAACCATCTGTATGAGTGGGGAGATACCTAGAGCTCATCATGACACGATATTGTGCAGAGAAGTGTGTTTGAACCCTCAGATTGTTCCAGTTTTTAGAAGCTTGACGCAGGACAACAGGTCCGTGGGATCCCACGCCTGGACTTGTCTGCTGGGGGTGAAAGTTGCATCCATAATTTGAAAAAATGAATCATAACTTAAAAAACCTTCAAGTTTTCTCTACAAAGAAATGTGCGACAAAGCGTCTTTTTGTTCTAATAATCGTACATAGGTGACTCATAACGGTAGAGCAATACTCTAGTCATACAGAGAGGCTGAAAACTGCCCTAGATTGAGATTCCCTGCATTATTTCTTATTTTTATTTCATTCATTTATTGTTTTTATATATTATTAATTTAATGGCTTATCTTTTGTTTCCTATGAAACTCTTGAGGGATTTAGGACTCCTCCTTTCCCATCTCTGGTAGGAAATGCTGTCTCATAGATTAGGAGTTCTTCTACAGTATTTTCTGATGTCATGGGCTTTCTGCAACACATTTGATGGGAGAAATGAAGAAAGTGTTATCCTGAACCTGAGTTTTCCACTTCTGGATGAAGTCCTTATTTAATTTTCAGCTAGAAGATAGAAGAGATGAACTTAAAAAAAAAAAAATCACCTTGTGAGTTTTGTGAGCATAGAGCTGGGGGTACACTGGCTCATTTTGGTCTTTAGTCAACCAACACACAGTAATACCAAATTTCTGATCATCACTGACCATAACCAAACCAGATATCTAAGGACAGAAACTGGATCCGTTTTGCAAGGAAGCATAACTGTGTGTACCTGCAGAACATGCATGGCAAACAGGATGATTCATTCTCAATTTAAGTTTCTCCCTTGGTGAAGTGAGGATTTTTTTGGATGAGAATTTTGAACTTTACTACCTGCATCCATCTAGATACTATTAAATTATATGTGCATGAACCTAAAGTCCTGGATTGGTTATAGATTCTATTTTTAACAAAGCTAAGATGGTGGAGAGCAACTGGGTACCTGCCTGTGCCTCACCCCTTCCTTTCTCTCAGTCCAGTTCCTCACAGATAACATCTTGCAGCTGGTTGAAATACTTGCTAAATCACTGGGACTGCCACCATTTTCCTAGACTCAGAAAGTCAGAGAAGATAAATGATAATGGTTAGCTCTTGTAGCACATAATGTTTTTCATCCGCAAAGCATGCAGCTAATATTCATAGAAAAACAGGGGGATTTATGCAATAAAATTCTGCTTATAGACACTTTCCAAATCACTGTAGAAAAGACTATCAGCCAAAAGCCAATGAGGCATTGGCTCAGCCATTAAACATCTTGTGGATGTTTCCTAAACACATAACGGCTGGGTTTTTGAGGAAATTGCAGTTCCAACAGTCAAGAGAACATACAACTTACAGTATAGTTAATTTTGCCCTTGACCTTGTATTTGCTAATTTTAGACATGCAACACCCTTTCAGCATCCGTAGACCGACATTTAAAACCAGACACTTTCAGGTGCAGTGTCTCTGGCCTCTTTTAGACTTCCATTTCAGGATTAAATCATCCCATCCAAAATGGCCACATTTCACTGAGAGAGAAAGGGTGAGCTAGTCAAAGGTAGGCACTTCTGTTGGAGACAACCAGTTTTGGTGAGGTGAATGTTATCTGAAGTGAGTACAACTGCTAGAACCTAGTGCCTCTGTTGCAAATAATCATGGACATTTTGTCCACAATATGGTATACACTCAAATTATTTTAAAGAATTTTTTAGGCTATTTTTCACAACTTGAAATATTTGGTTAAGTTTTTCATACTATAACTAGCAGGTCTGGCAGACTTTGTCTCTGTTAGTAAATAAAATGGGACTGGGACATGGGATCAAGTATTGCCCATGAGTGTCCACGCTGGTAGTGCAATCCCAGGCCAAGATTGGCTCATGCCAACCAACACTCTCACAGATGTTGTACAGGCCTGGAACAGGGAACAGCATCAGCCAGGGACTGTTCCCAGTAAGCAGCTTGGACTGGGGAAGGAGGTCAGAAATGTACAAAGGCGTATGTCCAGATATGAAGTGATTCACTCTGATTGACCTCAGTGCTAGAAAAAGATCCTTGGCTAATTTTATTCAATAGTGTAAACATGGGTATATAATCTCAAACTGTTTGAAAACATTGTGGAATACTTCAGCAGAAAAAGCCCAAATGGATATGACATAGCATGGAAATCAGGCATTTGATTAAAATAAGGTATAGACACAATGATACATGATTATGATGCCTTACAAGGTGGTAGCCTTCTTTCTTGCTTGCCTAAAGCTCTTTCTTTTTCTCTTCCTTGCATAATGCAACAAATGACATGGAACAGGCTTGTATTCTGTGAGGCAGAATCATCTGTGAAATATTACTGATGTGGAGGTATTGATTTTACTTTATAGACATCTTTTGAGGCATGGCAAAATGAGAAAGTAGGGAGTTTGATCCAATTCCCCTTGGATTCACCAAGGTGAAATCATACTCGACTGATCTGATAGCACATGATGGCATGACTGGCTGGGTAGATGAGGGAAGAGCAGTGGATGTTGTCTACCTCGACTTCAGCAAGGCTTTCGACACTGTCACCCATAACATCCTCATACGCAAGCTCGGAAAGCGTGGGCTGGATGAGTGGACAGTGAGGTGGATTGAGAACTGGCTGAATGGCAGAACTCAGAGGTTTGTCATCAGCAGAGCAGAACCTAGTTGGAGGCCTGCTGCTAATGGTGTTCCCCAGGGGTCAGTACTGGGTCCAGTCTTGTTGAACGTATTCAGCAATGACCTGGATGAAGGGACGGGGTGTACCCTCAGCAAGTTTGCTGATGACACAAAATTGGGAGGAGCAGCTGATACACTAAAAGGCTATGCCTGGACAGGCTGGAGAGTTGAGCGCAGAGGAACCTGATGAAGTCCAACAAGGGCAAGTGCAGGGTCCTACACGTGGGGAGGAACAACCCCATGCACCAGTACAGGCTAGGGCTGACCTACTGGAAAGCAGCTGTGTGGACAGGGACCTGGGTGTCCTGGTGGATGACAAGTTGACCATGAGCCAGCATTGTGCCCTGGCTGCCAAGAAGACAAATGGTGTCCTGGGGTGCACGAAGAAACGTGTGACCAGTAGGTCGAGGGAGGTTCTCCTCCCCCTCTGCTCTGCCCTAGTGAGGCCCCATCTGGAGTACTGTGTCCAGTTCTGAGCTCCCCAGTTCAAGAAGATGATGAACCACTGGAAAAGCTCCAGGGGAGGGATATGTAAATGATCTGGTGACTGGAGCTTCTCTCCTATGAGGAAAGGCTGAGGGAGCTGGGCTTGTTTAGCCTGAAGAAGAGAAGGCTGAGAGGGGACCTTAGAAATGCTTATAAATATCTTAAAGGTGGGTGTCAAGAGGTCGGGGCCAGACTCTTTTCAATGGTGCCCAGTGACAGAACAAGGGGCAACAGGCACAAACTGAAGCATAGCAACTTCCATTTGAACATGCGGAAGAACTTCTCGACTTTGAGGGTGACGGAGCACTGGAATCAGCTGCCCAGGGAGGTTGTGGATTCTCCTTCTCTGGACATATTCAAAACTCACCTGGACACGGTCCTGTGCAGCCTCCTCTAGGTGACCCTGCTTTGACAGGGGAGTTGGACTAGATGATCCCCTGAGGTTCCTTCCAACCCCTACCATTCTGTGATTTTGTGATTCTGTGACTGGGCGGAACGGTTTGATACAATGTCTGCTACAATTCCTTCGCTTGACATCCAGTGCCAGTGAAAACGCAAAAATGCATGTTCACCTTTATTAGTAATTACAGATTGAAATATCTGAAAATATGAATTGCTATGGACAATGGCTCTTCACTGACTGGGTATCTTCTATTTTTTGGTCTCATTACTTCACAAAATTATCAAAAGTGATGAAGCTGTAAGATAGAGACTTTCAAACTTTCACTTAATGCAGAATTTTTGACAATTCAAACCTGATTGAGCACTTGGAAAAAAAATTTCACTAGTTTGCTAATAACTTTGGGTACTTCTATATCTTTGTACGTATTTGCATGAACACACTCATTTCAGTGAGCGTTAGCACAGCTTTGAAAACCTAGGCACAAATTGATTAGGACCAGAGCTGATCTCAGCTCATGAAGTGCTCCAAAACACTTGTGACTGTCAATGACTGAGTGATACAGTCTCACAGAGCATTCAGCAACCTGAAAAACTCACAAGGCTTTTTTTTTTTTCCATAGAATCATTTTGGTTAGAAAAGACCTTTGAAATCATCAAGTCCAATCATAAACTTCACACTGCCAAGTCCACCACTAAATCATGTCCCTAAGTGTCACATCCATGCATCTTTTAAATACCTCCAGGGGTGGTGACTCAACCACGTCCCTGGGCAGACTGTCTCAACAATTGATAACCCTTTCAGTGAAGAAACCTTTCCTAATATTCAAACTAAACCTCCCCTGACACAACTTGAGGCCATTTCCTCTCCTCCTATCACTTGTTAAACTGGGAGAAGAGACCAACACCTGCCTCACTGCAACCTCCTTTCAGATAGTTGTAGAGAGCAATAAGGTCCCTCCTCAGCCTCCTCTTCTCCAGACTAAACAGCCCCAGTTCCCTCAGTCACTCCTTGTAAGACTTGTTCTCCAGACACCTCACCAGCCTCGTTGCCCTTCTCTGGACATGCTCCAGCACCTCAATGTCTTTCTCATACTGAGGGGCCCAAAACTGAACACTGTTTGAGGTACGGCCTCACCAGTGCCAAGTACAGTGGCACGATCACTTCCCTACTCTTGCTGGCCACACTGTTCCTGATATAAGCCAGGATGTCGTTGGCGTTCTTGACCACCTGGGCACACCGCTGGCTCACGTTCAGCCAGCTGTTGACCAACATCCCCCAGTCCTTTTCTGCTGGGTGGCTTTCCAGCCGCTCTTCCCCAAGCCTGTAGTGTTGCATGGGGTTGTTGTGACCCAAGTGCAGGACGCAGCACTTAATCTTGTTGAAACTCATACTATTGGCCCATTGAGCCAGCCTGTCCAGATCTCTCTGTAGAGCCTTCCTACCCTCAGGCAGATCGACACTCCTGCCCAATTTTGTTTCATCTGCAAACACTGAGGGTGTACTCAATCCCCTCATCCAGATCATTGGTAAAGATAAACAAGACTGGCCCCAACACTGAGCCCTGGGGAACACCACTTGTGACCAGCCGCCAGCTGTATTTAACTCCATTCACCACCACTCTTTGGGTCTGACCAGCTAGTTTTTTACCCAGTGAAGAGTATTCCTATCCAAGTCATCAGCAGCTAGTTTCTCCAGGAGAATGCTGTGGGAAATGGTGTGAAAGTCTTTACTGAAGTCCAGCTAAACAACAGCCACGTCCTTTCCTTCATCCACTAAATAAGGCACCTGGTCATGGAAGGAGATCAGGTTGGCCAAGCAGGACCTGCCTTTCATAAATCCATGCTGACTAGGCCTGATCACCTGGTGGTCTTGTATGTGTCATGAGATGGCACTCAAGATGATCTGCTCCATAACCATCCCCAGCACTGAGGTCACACTGACAGGCTTGTAGTTCCCTGGATCCTCCTTCCGGCTCTTCTTGTAGGTGGGCTAGAAGGATACCTAGACAAGTACACCACACTGCTGTAGCTAGATTCAATATTGCACCCAAACTAGTCTGTTTAAAGATAGCTCACTTAGCAACAGCAGGGACTGCGCATGCTTTGTGTTGGTGGTGAAAGCAGAACAGTAGTATCCTGTAGCATCAGCAAGATTCAAAGAGCATGAGAAACAAATAAAGAGACTTTGCTTGAATTATTAATTAATCACGGCAATTATGATCTTACAGAAAGAATAGAGATAAAATGGATCATTCTTAGAACCAAAGAGAAGAGAAAAAAATGAAGACTGTATATTTATCAGACGAGTTGATTCTGCTACTGAGACCATTTTGGCATTGAAAAAATGAAATATCATGAATTATGGAAATTGTTTAATGTATGTGACTGCTCTGAATAGAAGAATGTACAAAGGCGTGTCGAAAGAGTGGGAAAATTAGTAACTGAATTTGGAAGCTATCTGGGAAAGAAAGCTATATTCAAGTCATCATGACAGGATAAAACAGTAACCAACTAGCAAAGACTGATGAGGAGGGCTGGTAAGAAGCTGAACACTGGTTTGATGCAGTAAGAGAAGGCTGCATGGATACTTGGTGGAAAATCTGCTCAGAAAAATGGACAGAGAAATCACAGCAATCATGCTCTGAAGAGGTTAGGATGATTGGGAGCAGTCTAACAGAAGGCTGCAACAGCCTACGAAAATGAGGGTTAGCACAGAGCTCATTGCGGATGGCTGGAATGAAAAGATTGGAAAGATTTTGTTCTTACAATAGTTTTGATGGAAGAACAGTACCTTGTTGTAAATTTCCCATATAAAATATGAGTTTTAGCACAAAATCTAATACCACCAGATGTTTGCCTCCAAGTTAAATCTTCTGTTAGAGAAATGATGTTATGCTTCCTCACAGGAGTAATAGTTTGTGTATTCATCCCCATGAGGTATCATGGCCATGAGGTATCATGACGTTCCCACTTGCAGGAGCTACACCTCAGAGGAATTTTAAGCCAGCAACGTAGTTGAGCTCAGGGAACAGGGACTTGTCCATTATTCATATGGGGCATACACAGGAATAAAATTACCGAATTTCAGGACATTCTGCTTTTCAACACTACTTTGAATATTTATCTCTAAGAGAAATCTTTTATGGGAGAAATTAGCTTTAATCAGCAATTCGGCTCTGTGTTGGTGAAAAAAATTCAGTGTAAATACCTCAAAAATTTCTAAGAAAGAAACCCAATAGGGTAAGAAATGTCAGAACATAAGTGGTGTGAGACAGAAGGATGGCAGAATCACTGCTAATGGCCAGGTTGTACTGTTGATTGATGAAATGGAAGATAACGGCATCAGTGGCAGTGGGTAAAGAAGGGAGGAGGAGGAAGCAGAGGTGGAGGACTGGAAGGAGGAAGAGGAGGAGGAAAAAACCACAGCATGGGAGCTTTTCATATGATGGAGCTGGGTTGAGAAGAGTGAGCGTACAGGGCAAAGAGCTCCAAGGAAACCATCATGACTTCAACATAATGCAAAGTGCAAAAGCTTTTTGTTGCCTCCTCTTCACTTTCCCAAGCCAGATGAACCCATGCCTACAAGGCACCTAATCAGAGATAAAAGGGAAACAAGGACTAAAACAAATAAAAGGAAAAAAAACGATAAATTGCCATCATGGATAAGGATGGCTATATCCTTCTGTACCCACAGATCTATTAGTGAAAGCATTTTAATTCAACTTATTGTTTTGGTCATCATTTCTCAGTGCAGAATGAAAGTAATTAATCAAAATAAAGAGGTCTGTGGAGGCATCTAATTCTCACCTCCCAGCTGTGTTATGAAACTTACGGCTGCTTACAGCCTCAGACCAAGCAAAGTTGTTTGCTAAACATGTGTTTGTTTTCTGTATTAAAAGATTTTCCCTTTATTTTCCCTCACAGAAAAGGATCCCTGTGTCTCAGTCTATCAGTGCGTTTCCTTCCAACCTAAGCCCTTAGTTTACACAACCATTTTTATTCATAATTGTAGCTATGTGGCCTGGTCCTATTTTCACACTAGGAAAATGCTGTCGATTTCAATACAGCCAGTTGTGGTCAGACTTCTGTAAATGAGATTAGAATTGAGCCTATGTCAAACACAGGAGAGCCAGAAAAAGATTTATTCATATCAATGAACTCTTTGGGTGAGGATTTGTCCCATTAAAATGTATTATCTATTATACTTTGGACAGCATGGCCAAAACAAGTGAACACTCAAAATGGATGTTTGGAAGGAACAGATTTCTGTCTTTCTGCTTCAACACAATTTCATTTGAGAGCTTTTGCTGAACTGGGGACTTTTTAAAGAGCCAGAGAGACTATTCTGCAAAGATCATGAAGACCTGAACCAACACTTTTGGTGAAGGGCCTGAGCTGTGTTTCAATGAAAAAATGTCGCTGTTCTTCAGGGTGCTCAGAGTTTGAAGCTGCACACTCTTCTATAGGCATTGATACATCTGCTAGAAAATTTATTGCACATCCAAGCCTTCAAGCAATCTATGTTTGTGGGATGAGCAGCGTCTTGTGTTCACTTCATGCTTGTGCAAGTGACCTGCTGAATCTTGAATTTCTTCTGATCCCCATCCAACAGTAAGTAAAATAATCCCATTTCTTTAGCACTACCCAGCAAACAGATGCAGTCAAAATGTCTAGCCTCATCCACAGTAGTGTATATCCCCATCTTACCAGAAGGCTAAAACTTACCAGAACTACTCTCGCAAACTTCCAGCACCACCCCCAAATGTTCTTGGGGGAAACAGCTAGAAACATCATTTTCAATAACTGCAGCTATGTCTGCCAACTACTTCTACAGACAATCCCCAGGAGCAATGTTCCCATTGCCAGTCCTTTTTATGAATTTTCTTGTTTGACCTTGAATATTTCCACTCTGCCTCTGACAGAGGTGGCTATTGTTGTGTGTCCCACCATTTACACTAGATAGTCAGGCCTGGACGTTCACAATACATGTCTGAAGTACTTAACATGGGTAGATACCTAAACGCCCAGTGAAATCCAGCAGGGATTATTAATTTTAGAGCATCCTAGGCATCCAAATATCTTGAAGTTCGAGAGCAAGCATTTTTCATTCTTGATTTGGTCTGCACTAAACTTTATTGCTTTCCCTTGGCTATTCCTCGGTTCCTTCCATTTCTTGAGGTTTCTGTGGTGCTCCAAGTAGTTGATCCTGTCTCTCAAAAGACATAAATATCCTGATCCTGTGGCTCTCTCTGTATCTTTTGCAGGTCTCTTCTGCTTCCACTGAAGTCTTAAAATAAAAGTCCTTTACATTACACTTTGGCATTCATTTTTGGGTATGATACTAGGATAGTAGCAGCATTTACTAAAACTAAAAAGAACTCAAAATGCTGATGTGATGAAGGAGTAATACAAACAGGGGCACAATATGCTTTAAGCCAGCCCTTTTAAACTTAGATACTGCATTCTAAAGATGCCAACAGTGCAGATAAAAAGGAATCACACCAAGAAATGTGAATCACAACCCCACTGGAAGGACTGCACAGTAATTAGGTTTTCTTCCTCTTGACAGATTCACTAAATAACTGTTGAAAGAAAAACTGATGGCATTGGAATGCAGGGGTGCAGAGCCCATGGCAGCACAGAACCATAGCCATCCTGCTACCCTACTGCAGGGTCCTGAGGTCACATTGTTACTCCAATATCTGCTCTGAAAGGGAGATCTCGGTGTGAAATCAGGCATTTTGTCTGGATCCAGGAATGGTTTAAGAGGTCATAGATCACAGAAAGATAGAATCATAAAATAGTTTGGGTTGGAAGGCACCTTTAAAGGTCATCTAGTCCAACGCCCCTGCAGTGAGCAGGGACATCTTCAACTAGACCAGGCCGCTCAGAGCCTTGTCCTATCTGACCTTGAACGTTTCCATGAACAGGGCATCTACTACCTCTCTGGGCAACCTGTGCCAGTGTTTCATTCACCATCTTCATCGTAAAAACTTTCTTGCTTATATCCTGTCTAAATCTATCTGCTTTAAGTTTAAAACCATTACCCCTTGTCCTATCACTACAGACCCTGCTAAAAAGTTTGTCCCCATCTATTTTGTAAGCCCCTTTTAAGTACTTTTAAGAGGCTGCAAAAAGGTCCCCCTGCAGCCTTCTCTTCTCCAGGTGGAACAGCCGCAACTATCTCAACCTTTCCTCACAGGAGAGGTGTTCCAACTCTCAGATCATTGTTGTGGCCTCCTCTGGACCCTGTTGTCTGGGCTCCAACAGGTCCATATCTGTCCTGTGCTGAGGGCTTTGGATCTGGATGCAAGACTCCTGGGGGGGTCTCACCAGGGCAGAGCAGAGGGGCAGAATCCCCTGCTTTGCCCTGCTGTCCACACTGCTGGGGATGCAGCCCAGGTTATGGTTGGCCTTCTGGGCTGCAAGTGCACATTGCCCGTTCATGTCCAGCTTTTCATCCACCAGTACTCCCAAGTGCTTCTCAGCAGGGCTGCTCTCAATCTCTTCATCCCCCAGCCTCTATTGACAGTGGAGGTTACCCTGACCCATGTGCAGGACCCTGCATTTGGCCTTGTTGAAGCTCATGAGGTTCACATGGGTCCACTTCTTGAGCTTTTCCAAGTCCCTCTGGATGGAGGTCACTGACCCTCAAGCTCTCCATTCTAGCTGAGAAAAGATAACTGATCATTAGTGCAGTCCTAAACCCAAGCCAGTGCAAAGTGAAATAGGATTTATAAAGAAAAGCCTCTCAGTCTTTTCAGTCCACTTCTCACTCAAGTCAATTAAGAACCATTTTTCAGCTCAGGGTAGGAAACAGCTCTTGAGGCTGAAGAGGTGAGTGGTGTTTGTCACCTCATTTACTGTTCATACGGATCCATCTGAGAGGTATACCTCAGGTATTGAAAAATACTGGTGTCAACTACCCCTTACAGGGCAATTTAACAGCAGCCAGCTATTGCATAAGTAGATATTAATTATTTATGTTTACTAAAGCTTCAAGAAAATTAGTGTAGCTTTTTAGGCTGTATATAGTAACTTCCAGAGCTAGCAATCAATAAAGCCAAGAAATGGTGTTAGTTAAAAACATAAATGTGGATTACCTGTGTTTAAATACAATATATTGCAGTATTAATAGGCATGAAGAACAGTCATGTGGCATTTATAAAATCGGTAGAGGGATAATTAGTTGGTAATTTACATTCAAAATTTTGGGTTTACACAAGCAGGTGGTCAATGTAGTGGGAAGAAATCTTAGCTAGTTTACCTGACTTCAGAGACTACTTTGCAAAGGTTTCAGTGGATCTGGAAGTAGAAATCTCAGCCTGATTACAAGTTCAGTGCCAGGGAAGAGCATCTCAGCACAGAATGCTTCTCATGTTGTCGTATCACCTAGTGTAAAGTCGTGTGACTCTGTACAATAACCAGCTGTTCTTTACACTAAATTATTTTAATTTGTACAAAGTAAATAACTGCAGACATTGGCATTCTAAAAATAGTAAACAAGGCTATCATCTCATGTGACCTGGCTTTCTGATCTGCATGGGAAAAAACTCAACCCGTTACTTATTTTTTAATATTCTTATATCACACGTTTTCTCATCCTCTTTATTTCCTAATAAGTAGCAGATTTTCATTGACATTTTATCACACAGTTTTCATATCATTATTTCAGATGTTATGCTGCTGAAATATTGAAGTATACTAAATGAATAACATTATAATAATAGGCTTGATACTTTGCAGATGCATCAGAAACTTGATGGAAGTTTTCCTGGAACGTATAGTTAAGAGCATTTAAAGAGCACAGAACAAAAGCACAAAACTAGTCAGCTGATGTCCTTCAGTGAGAAAAAGGGTTTCAAAAATACCTTATGTGGAAGCCTGTAACCAAGCTGGTTGATCTGAAATTGAGACCACGTGGTCCTCCTTGGGCTGAATAGGCATCCTGCATTCATTGCCCAGGAGATGAACAATGTAGAACTCTATTAATCATAATAAGGATGGCAATAAATCATAAGAAGGATTCTGCCCCAGCCAAGGAATGAAGCAAACTCCAAATCCAGGGCTGAATGCAGAGACAAGCTAATTCATCAGTAAATTGTCAACAAAGAATATGCCTTAATCTTAATTACTGGTAGACTACGATATCAGAGCCCTGAAACATGTCTGAGTATTAAGACAAAGAGCAAACAAGGTGTCAGCATGGAGTGATGTGCTAATTTCACATCCTGAGGAGATACTGGCCACAAACAGGAACGCTTCTTAGATTTGCAGGCACATTTAGCTCTGGTGCATCCTCTTCATTATGTGCTACGCTGCCCCACATGTATCATATCAGCCAACAGCAAAGTCACCCTCTGCCTTCCATGCTGAAATCTTGCGGATCTCAGGCTGCTAAGGAAAAGGTATTTTTTAATTTTCCTTCGAGCATGAGGAGTGAGAACATGAAGATTCTTGCACACAGACAAGGCAGTCTGTACAATCTTGCTGTTAACCTCCTGGTGGGTCATTAAGGCAAATATAGTTGACGGTAATGATGATTTCTATATGTGACATAGCTGTCTAGATTCCCTTTATAGGAATGGAGAAAGGATTAGATCCTTGTAAGCTGAAATGCATATTATCGTAAGACAGACATTACATGCATAATTTCTTAGAAGCACTTATTTCTCTCCACTGATAATTACGAGACTGAGGGTAGTGCAGGTGCAGCTATCTGCACAGTATAGGGAAACATGTGATGTATAGCAGAGTTCTCAGCATGGACAGGGAAGTGTGGAGAAATGTATCTGTCTTTCTATTCAACATTCTCGGGAAGGCAAGCCAAACATTTTTAGAAGTCATGTACATATGTAGGCTTACATTCTACTATTGCTGTGATCAGTGTTCTCTCTGTCATTAAAGTGATGCTGGGAGAGAAGGTCTAAAGTACTCTGTAGCTTTGTCTATACAAGGCACAGACACTTTTATTTAGTCCCCAAATACTTTTTCTTTACTCATTTTTATATCCAGTGCATTAAGGTCACTGAAGTATGATGACCTGGAAGCATTTAGTTATCTGCAAACCTGAGTGGATTTTGGAGACAATTTTTCTTGAAACAAGAGGGTCTCCTTGATACGCGACTGCTGAGTAAAGTTGTGCCGTTTATATATTTATCCCAAGAAGAAAATCCATGAATTTGCAAGTGTTAAGTTCCTGAACTGCCACAGACACCGGCTAGCACTGGTTTCTGATCATATTTAGGGTTTTTTTGTTAAGAAAGAAGTAATCAGTCAAAACATTTTGTGATTTCTTTCCACGATCTCTGTTTCTAACTAAATGCCATCTTCAGCAGTGTATTGTCATTGACATTTATTTTGTTGTCCAAATGCTATACTGGAAACTTCTTGATCACTTTGGATTTTCAGCTTCAAACATATTCAAACAACCTGTGTTCTCTTATCAATTTCTGCCATCATTACCCTTCCCTCTTTTAGATATTAAAGCCTGGAAGCTCACGCAAAGCAATTATTGCTCTTTTTCTAACTTGGCAATTTTTATTTGTAGTTCATACTGTTTTCCTTTTAAACTTTTTTCCTCCTTACTGCATTTTTTTCTTTTACTGATGACTGTGAAGGGTTCCTGTCTAAGGTGACCTACAAAGGATTTTATTTAATTGGACTCATACTTTGTCTCTTTCTGGTGTACAAAGATATTCTTTCTTTTTGTTTGTTTATGCATAGCAATTATTTTTTCTTGGCTATTTCAGGAATGTCAGTGCTGGCCTTTTCTGATTTTTCTGGAAGCTACTTTGAATCTTCCCAAGGACAGTTATTATTAGCTCTTACATTGCAGCTGACTGGATATGGATGTTGAAAGTTTAATCTGTTATCTCCATAAAATATAATTACTTGTACCCACCAACCTTGAAACGAGCCCATATTTATATAAAAAAACCTTAACTATTTCTCAGTGAAAGCAAAATTTACTAGCTACCTCGTATCTTCCAGAAATGTTCTCCAAAACTGCTAACTTCATTAGATATATATCATCTTGACTAGATCTCAGCCAAGCTTTCTTATCTATGTACATGTGCCTAATATTAATAAAATAAAACCTTGCAAGCTTCCACTCGCTATTCCATAAAGAAATATTTTGTATCTAATTTCTTTCAAAACTCTCAAGAAAGATTTCACTGACACTATGCAGTTGTCTAGCTTGCAGTTTCTTATCCTAATATTAGTGTTTAAAACCGATCAGGAGAATCATATATTAAAAGCCTATATTCTCTTTGACTGTAAAGACTGCTAGATCTTACAGAAATACACTTTGTTAGGTGAGATGAATCCCATGTCTTGCCTCCATCCCTTATTTTCCCTTCCCCATTATGCCCCTCTTATCCTCCCTAAGTAAGGCTACATGGCATGGTTTATATCAGATCATGCAACATGCAATATACACCTTCAATATTGGCCTTTATGCTGTCAGCAGTAGTAGTTAACTTGGGTTTGGCCTTGAAAACTTTATGCACAAGCTGGTGTAACATACATGGAGCACATACAATCTATGGCACTGGGACTGTAAAATCTGTGACCAGGTAGTGACTTCTGCCAGTCCTAAGTGAATGCAGCCTGAGCTGTAATGCACCCACATCACTAAAATGAAGCATTGCCGAAAGAAAAAGATCACAGCTTCTCCTGTCCCTGATGTGTGTATTTTTCGCAGGTGACTGTAAAACCATTTTTTGTTAATATTTGAGCCTTAAGGTTAATTAGATCCTCTCACTCACCAGGTTTATTTTTTGTCCCAGTGGATTCTCGTCCTGCTCCTTTCATACTTTGTTTTATTACACTGAATGACCAAGATCCTCTAGTCTTTTCATAACAGAGACACTCTTTTCCTCTCATCTTCCTTGTATATCTTTGCAATTTCTCTTCCTTGGTGATGCATAGCCAGGACAGTGTTCTAGATAAAGCATTACAGGGACTTTCTGCAGAGCGATTAATAACAAATCCCTCCAAATGTTACTAATACTTATCTGTTAGGTAGAAAGGTGGACATCGAGGAGGAGTAAACATGTAAGACTGTTCCACTCAATGAAATGTCTCTCCTCAAATTTTTCTGTCATTGCCTTGTTGCCATTTGCTGGAATAAACAGTGATCCTGTGTTAAAATACAAGGATCCATGGCTCGAACACCAGTGAAGAGAAATAGCTGTTGAATTGTGTCCTCGCCTGCTGTGGCCGACGAGCTCAATGACAGAGATAAATGTAAGTTGGCAGTGTTACTGGATCCATATTTTAAGCAAAAATTGAAACCTCGCTTCTACGAAGTGCTGACATGGCTATCTGGAAGGATGAACCATTAAGCACAGGATCCCTCCTCCCTTGCCTGCTGTGCTGAGTGCTCTGCAAGTTGGTATTTCACATACCAACAGAAAGAGCCACCTATAGTCGCTAACCAAATCTTCTGAGTGGAAAAAATACCCTAAAACAAATCAAGGTGAAAAGGTCTGTAAGGGACACTAAGCCTAAGGCAAAGGTGTTTTGGATTACAGTCTGACATTAAACATGGGCTGGGCAATACACAGCATCAGTCGAACACAAATCGAATTCAGTTGTCTAAAAGTGCCCAGTGCTGTCTGGGATGCTGCAAGATACTGTGTCTGCTCTATAGTTGCTGATTGAAACAGGTGCAGGTTTACTGTACATCCAACGTAGTATGTCTTAGCCCTGTACTAACGTCTTAGATGTTTAAATGCATCTCATATGCCACCAGGCACTTAAGTGCTGAGAAATGAGCTGATCCCCTAATGCACCAGACCCCTAAATGTAAACTGTTAAGCTTAACTGTCTTCATCTCAAGTTGAATCCCACCATTGTACCCGGTCAGCTGAATCCCTCCTCATACTGATGATACTTGTGCATGTTTGTGTTCTGCTGTACGTGCTTGCAGAGGGGGACTGTGGGCTGATTTGAAGGTGTTGAAGCAGGACAGAAGATGAATCATGCTGAGCTGGTCCATTGGAGGACATAGAGAAAGTCCTTGAGACCAGAATATTGTCATTTATTATTTGTTGATTACTTGGTCCAAACAGGTAGGAACACACCATTAGTTTCTATACAGAGAAGCAAATTATGTTTGTGAACAAGACTCTGGTAACTTTAATACTGTCAATTCCAAGAACAGGTTGATTAGAATATAATTCATTTTGTAAAATAATTTATTTCTGTTTTGTCTTAGAGATTCACCCATCTATCAGGAGCAATTTTCAGATTTGTCCTACACTTCCATAAAATCCTGTCTGATCTCAAATAAGTGGCTGGTTGCTAAGTCATGACCGTTTATAGATTGTCACCACCTTCAGTTAGATTTCTGAGATTCTTTTTTATGAAGAAATTCCTGCTTCTTGTGTATGAAATGAAATACCAGGAAAGTCCATGTAGGCCATGTTTCCTATGTTTTTTTTCCCTATAGCCATAATTTTCATGGAGGGGTTGGCTATATTTCATATACGCTAGCTGTCCAATTGCTTATTCAAACAGCAATGATGACATCAAATTATTTGGAAATGGTTAAGATAATTGAGTGTTAAATATCACCTATAGGAAAGCCTAGAAGTCTAGGGATTAATCTAAAGAAGGATCTTGACTAAAGCTTTACATTGAATCAGAGGGGATAGGAGCTGTAGGGCTAATACATTGATGATTCTTCAATATGTCCCAAAGCCACTATCCCTTTGTGCTGCCTGCGAGGTGATTCTTCAGAATTATGTATTACCTTCAGCTATATTCAATTTTCTCCCTCATGACTAGTGTGACAACAACAAAAATTTGTGCTCTTAAAAGTGTAGCCATTACGGTATCTTCTTTTATTGTCTGGGGGTTGCAGTGTGTGCTATTGTATTACATGAAAAATAGAGTCTGTCTCTTCTGTGATTAGATAGAGAGGAAAGATGGGTACTGCATTTTGACAGAAATTACAGCAGCTGATAGGGGCAAATGAGTAAAATCTTCTAGCTGACGTTTACCTTGTTTCTTCCTTTGCTGACTGTCAAGATGGCTTCACATTCCTTCCTTTTATGTAACACACTTAACCAAAAGCACTGTTTTTTTAATCTTCATCGTATTCAGTGAATGCTGGAACTTAAGACAGTGATCCTAATCTCAGAGCGGATGGCTGCTTTCTAAGTAGGCTGAGGGGAGGATTTTTTCTTGTACTCACTGAAATGTGTTATTTAAATAAAAGGGCTACAAATGATGACTAGTGTTGACCCTTAAAATCCTATAAAATCTTCACTGTCTGAGAACTGTTTCCTCTGTTGCTCTATTTGCATGTGTGGAAGTGGAGAAGTTCTGTAATGGATAAATCTAAAGCCAAAAACTAGAAGTGAAGATTTTTCTCCCCGATGTAGCCTTTACTGCATGCATGGATTTCCTGTTTCTCAGAAGGCTTTGGAGATCATTCACATAAAAGCCACCATGGCAAAATCACCGCATGAAAAAAGTATTAGTGAAGCATTCCTGGTATCTATTACTAGCTCTACCAAAAACCAACTCAATGTAAGAATATAATGGCCTACATTTCTAAAGAAGGCTAGTGGTTTTGGAGGAATTAATTTTCAAAGAAAATGAGTATCCAAAAATGGAGGTGAATTCTCTTAGCACTATTCTTGAAACCTACAATCAGGTCATGCATCTTTCTTTGATCAGGACACATTGTTTTGCAAGGCTGAAAACAGATGCAGCCTTAGGAATGTAGGAACCTTAGTGCATTGGGGAGAGAAAAGATTCCATTCATGCAAAGCAAAGACAAATGAAATACTTGTCTGTAAATGAGCCATAATCCATCTCCCATGCCCAATTAAGATGTCTATATATCTCTAGCCTGACTTATGTCTCAGTTCAAACTCAACATTTCTAAAACAACATTCCTAATCTTCACCTTCTTCCTGTAATTGCATGCCTCTGTACTTTTTTGTCATTCTGAAAAATAACATCATCTTGCTTGTCAATCAAGCTTGTCATCTGGATGTGATATTCACCCAGATGGATTTCTCTGTTTGTAAATCTCACAGGCGCTTCCTGAAAAAAGATTCAGATTTTCTAATCTATCCATCCAGTTAAATTGAATCCAGGCTCTGATCACCTCATGTCTCAATCCTTGAGAAACATAGTTCTGTTTTACTGATGTCTATCCAGAATTTGTGTGCAAAAATTACATTCATACCTCATTGTTTTGATCACAATTTATTTCTGTATTTTTTTAATCATGCTGTGTCTTTTCTGTTGCACCAAATATAAGAAAGTTTTATTTTTCAGGGTTTTGCTTAGCTCTCAGTATCTTAATGCATCCTCTTTCACTTGACAGTGAGAGATCTGCTTTCAAGCCTCTGCTTCAAACATAATGCCAGTTTATAGCTTTATGCTTTGTCCTTGTTTGTCCCAGATGGTTGGGGTAAGTTCCCCCCAAACAACCTTCAATTTAGTATTTGTCTGAATATGAATAAAAGTTCAGAATACCGATTCGGTACAAGCAAATGGGTTTACTGATTAGTACTGGGAAGACTGCAACCAACCAGTAACATAGATGATGCTACCAAATTCTGGTCTGATGTGTGCTGCAGTGACTGTAAATGAAGACCTGTTTAAGACATGATCTTGGACACAAATAATTTTTCACTTTGTTTATGACATTGAGTTTAACAGAATGATCCAATCTCCACCTGTCTACATCAAGAGCAAAAATAAAAAGTATTAGGGTAAAAAGCATGCAGGCTGTAGGTCTGATCACACTCAACAAACAGCATTATGTAGTATTCTTAGCTGGACCATCACGGTATAAGGCTATGGAAAAAGTTAGAATGATCCCTTAATACAATTGTGTTTACAACATAACACTATACAGACCATCTGCTAATAGAATCATAAGATAATCTAGACTGGAAAAGACCTTTAATATCATTGAGTCCAACCATAAACCCAACACTGCCAAGTCCACCACTGAACCATGTCCCTAAGTTCCCCATCTACACATCTTTTAAATACCTCCAGGGATGGTAACTCCATCACACTCCTGGGCAGCCTGTCCCAATGCTTGATAACCCTTTCAGGGAAGAAATTTTTCCTAATATCAATCTAAACCTCCTCCGGTGTAACTTGAGGCCATTTCCTCTTGTCCTATCACTTAAATAGTAAAATAGCATCATCTGCCAATGATTTTCAAGGTCGTATCTTCTTTCTTCTTCAGTCTCTTCTTTCTGTGATAAAAACTAGATACTATTCAGATTAGGTGGGTGACGCAATCTACTGCCTGTAGCATCATCAGTTTCTTTATGAATGCCTTTTTTGCTCACCTGTTAGAAATTGCCTTCTTAAGGAGTTTTGAAGAAGGAATCATTTTCTCTTTTATATTTGTACAGTAGCTGGAGGGACTACAGTATGATTAAAAAAAAAAAAGATCGCTACTATATTTAAACCCAATTACACAAACCATTTCTAGAAGTGAACAAATTTTAAAAATATGCTTTGAAACAGCTATCTTAATTCTAGGCAAATATCAGAGTAATCTAGTGAAAGCTATCCTCATCTGTATTGAAGATAATGACCTTCAAATAAAGGTAAATCTGAAAACATTTGGAGTCATCCTTTCTGTAAGACTCCAAGGCACACATTTTAAATAAGATCAGTCTTTACCTCTCATCTTTACTGAAATGAGCATTTACTTTATTCCACCTTGGCTACTCTATAAAATGAAACTAATACCTTCTAATCATGGTTGGCACAGAATGCTGTGTTACTTGAACATGTTTATATGAATTTTACATAAATGAATAAGTAATGGTGGCTGTCAGTGCAATATTTGTCATTACTTGCTGAATTGTGAATGCTTCTTTTAAAGGACATAACTTACTAGTGATGAGAATCTGCACAGGTTGCTCTAGCATATGTCATCTTCTGTGATTTTAGCTTCAGTTGCAACCTAGTGGCTGGTTATATTAGGTATAATTTGTCAGTAGTGTAGAGATGTGCTGGTAGAAAATATCTGTAGCCTCACTGCTCTTCAGGGTTGTATAACTGTGATCCTGCACCAGAACCTCTCAGGCAGGGACAACTGAGTGAGGAACTTTGAACCCCTCCTGGAGAGAGGTGCAGGAAGGCACCAGTGTCCCATCAGATCCTTGTCACATATGCCAGAGCCAGGTGGGTGTTTAAAATGCTCTGGTGCTTCTCTAAAGATGTGTGACCAGCTGTGTTGATTCCCCAGGTCATATGTAAATATGCCTGTAGACACCTGCAATTAGATGTGACTCTAGACTGGAATACAATTCGAGATTTCTAGACTATGTTCACATACTCTAGCTGGCAGACAGATAGTGGAGAGAGGGGTATTCACTGAAAGTGAATCAGTTGCTCTT
The DNA here is from genome assembly GCF_030867145.1 of Opisthocomus hoazin. NCBI lineage: Eukaryota > Metazoa > Chordata > Aves > Opisthocomiformes > Opisthocomidae > Opisthocomus > Opisthocomus hoazin. The sequence goes on from NC_134415.1 coordinate 125,138,188, forward strand.
AAGAAACAGGGAATGAAATAATCCCTGGACGTGCGTTGAAGATCTCTGCATCTAGTTGACCAGTCTGAAATAATGACAACAGTTAGATGTATAATATTTGGGGAAAGGATTCCCAGCCCTGAAAAAGTTTGCCTCAATTTCTACTGCGAACAGCTTATCTCTGGGGATGGATTTATCAAACTTGTTTTGACACCTGCTTTTGGATGGGATGAACTCACTTCAGGAGGTGCCTGTCTCTGCTTTGATGACCATGAATGTTTCAGGCCAGACATCCTTTGTGTGACAACCAAAGTCAGAGTGGATGAACCATACCCTCCACATAGAATCTTAGCAGCAATTGAAGTAGAGCTAAACATCAGCCTGCAGCTCCACCTCCAAATACATACCTTGAGTTAGGAAGTGACAGATAATGATAGAATCATGGTAATAAGGTTTCCTTTGGCTTATTTCCGCAGTGCACAGCCTGGCATGGTGTAGAATCCCAGTCTTATGATGGGAAGAATCTCCTCCGTTGAGTTACCTTGCCCTTTCCCATTCCCAGCACCTTGTAAAACATGACTACATCTGCATTCAGCCTTATTGCTCAGGCTTAAATTGGCTTAATTAGTGGTATTGATTTGAAGCAAGAATCATAGGGGCGGGGGGAACGTACATAATAATTTTTCAAGACTTTTGCTAATTAAAGTCTGAGTTGCCAAACACTGGGAGAATAGTCGTGAATTCTCAAGCAAAATGGAGTGGATATTGTGGTGGAGCTTGGCCCATCTTTTATTCTACCTCGAGCTGCTTTTAATAATTTAATAAAATAAGAGTAGTATTTTAAAACAGCCTTGTCTGAGCAGACACAACCACAGTCTCCTTTTCTCTAGAAGAACTGTTATGGCTTGGACTTGGTAAGGTTTTAGGAGATATTTCCCTTGAATCTCTGGACTTCACAATGTCACTTCTTTTCTGTGGACAAGAAATGTGCCTGGGGCAGGATCTAGATTTGCCACAATTCTCAGAGAGAAGAGAAGATGCTAAAAAGGACAGACCCATTGACAGACTCTCTGTAATTTTCCTTGCATGCAGAGCGATCTCTTCTGAGTTGCCTTAGCTGAGACATCACATTCAACATGCAGAACAAATGTTTGATTACGCAGTTTATCACATCCCTGAGCTGAAATCAAGAGTTACACTCCCTGGTGCTTATCATGGCCACTGTGCTGCATATGAAACCTACAAAAACTCCTCCTGAAGGAAATCCACGTAAACATCAGCAATCAAGGTGGCAGGCCCAGCTGTGCCAGAGCAACTAGTTTATATATATAATTATATAGATTATATTACATATTATATAGTGATATTATAGCCACAATTATATATATATAATTTTATATATAAACTCATAGTTTATACTTTTTCTTGCATGGGTAAGTACTAAATAAGGTCTCTCTATGCATCTAGTTAAATGCAAAGAGCGTCTTTGCCAGTTTTTCTGCTGGTTTACCTACACACTTCCTGTGTGCTCTTTTCCTGGAGGGGCAGCCACTTTGTGTTTATGTATAATTTGCACAGGGTATACAGCATGCACTGCTGTGTGCATTTTGGTTATGGTTTTCCCTCCAGATAATACAGAGACTCTGACTATAGCTTGTACGTGGAGCAGTATTGCAATATTTATATTTTTTGCAGTGACCCTTCAGGGAGCTGCATTTGCTTAAACACCTGGATGTTCCACATTATGTAGAGGGTTCTCTGTAAATGGTTGGGATAGCTGACGAGATTCAACTGCTGAGAGAGTAACCTACTCAACATACAAGGTTACATTCAAAAGCTTGAATGTTACTTCCCAGTTAGAGCTATGTATAGATGGAAGGTAAGAGATTAAATATTGATGATTTTCTTCACTGGCTAGTGATCTTTTTTTCAGGGAAGCAGCTGCAGTTTCTCGGCCAGTGTCCATGTACAAGATGCATTCTTCCACTATTTATTTTTTCTTCCCTTAGGCCAGTAAAATACATCTCAAAGAAATTTTGAAAAAGTACCTTGCAGTGAAGAAGAGATGAGTTTTTCCCATTATTCACTTTGTGGGTTGGAATCGCATAGATAATTGGCTACATTCTGTTTCCAATTATCCCTATTTCTACTCCACTGATATCATTAGGGACTGCATAGATGCTGCAGAACAGAATGAAATTCACAGAATCACAGAATCACAGAATCACAGAATAGTAGGGGTTGGAAGGGACCTCTGTGGGTCATCTAGTCCAATCCCCCTGCCGAAGCAGGGTCACCTACAGCAAGCTGCACAGGACCCCGTCCAGGCGGGTCTTGAATATCTCCAGAGAAGGAGACTCCACAACCTCCCTGGGCAGCCTGTTCCAGTGCTCCGTCACCCTCAGAGGGAAGAAGTTCCTCCTCATGTTCAGACGGAACTTCCTATGCTTCAGTTTGTGCCCATTGCCCCTTGTCCTGTCACTGGGCACCACTGAAAAGAGCTTGGCCCCATCCTCCTGACACCCACCCTTCAGATATTTGTAGGCATTTATAAGGTCCCCTCGCAGCCTTCTCTTCTTCAGGCTGAACAAGCCCAGTTCCCTCAACCTCTCCTCGTAGTGGAGATGTTCCAGTCCCCTCACCATCCTCGTAGCCCTCCGCTGGACTCTCTCCAGTAGCTCTTCATCTTTCTTGAACTGGGGAGCCCAGAACTGGACACAGTACTCCAGATGGGGCCTCACCAGGGCAGTGTAGAGGGGAAGGAGAACCTCCCTCGTCCTGCTGGCCACACTCTTCTTGATGCACCCCAGGATCCCATTGGCTTTCTTGGCAGCCAGGGCACACTGCTGGCTCATGGTTAACCTGTCGTCCACCAGGACACCCAGGTCCCTCTCCGCAGAGCTGCTCTCCAGCAGGTCCACCCCAAGCCTGTACTGGTGCATGAGGTTGTTCCTCCCCGGGTGCAGGACCCTGCACTTGCCTTTGTTGAAACTCATCAGGTTCCTCTCTGCCCAGCTTTCCAGCCTATCCAGGTCACACTGAATGGCAGCACAGCCTTCCGGTGTATCTACCACACCTCCCAGTTTGGTGTCGTCAGCAAACTTGCTGAGGGTACATTCTAACTCTTCATCCAGGTCGTTGGTGAAGAAGTTAAACAAGACTGGGCCCAGTACTGACCCCTGGGGGACACCACTTGTCACCAGCCTCCAACTAGACTCAGCGCCGCTGATGACAACCCTCTGAGTTCTGCCATTCAGCCAGTTCTCTATCCACTTCACTGACCACTCATCCAGCCCACACTTCCTCAGCTTCCCTAGGAGGATATCATGGGAGACTGTGTCGAAAGCCTTGCTGAAGTCAAGGTAGACAACATCCACGGCTCTCCCTTCGTCTACCCAGCCAGTCATGTCATCGTAGAAAGCTATCAGATTGGTCAGGCATGATTTCCCCTTGGTGAATCCATGCTGACTACTCCTGATAACCTTCTTTTCTTCCACTTGCTTCATGATGGCCTCCAGGATAAGCTGCTCCATCACCTTTCCCGGGATGGAGGTGAGGCTGACCGGCCTGTAGTTCCCTGGGTCCTCCTTCTTGCCCTTTTTGAAGATTGGAGTGACATTGGCCTTTCTCCAGTCCTCGGGCACCTCTCCTGTCTTCCAGGACCTCTCAAAGATGATGGAGAGTGGCTCAGCAATGACATCCGCCAGCTCCCTCAGCACTCGTGGGTGCATTCCATCGGGGCCCATGGATTTGTGGACATCCAGATCACTTAAGCGATCCCTCACACAGTCCTCCTCGACCAAGGGAAAGTTGTCCCCTTTGTAGGCTTCTTCTTTTACCTCCGGGGCCTGGGATTCCTGAGGGCCAGTCTTAGCACTGAAGACTGAAGCAAAGAAGGCATTCAGTAGCTCTGCCTTCTCCTCATCCTCCGTCACCAGGACATCCGCCTCATTCAGCAGTGGCCCCACGTTGTCCCTAGCCTTCCTTTTGCTGCTGATGTAGTTGAAGAAGCCCTTCTTGTTGTTTTTGACATCCCTTGCCAGCTTCAATTCCAGGTGAGCCTTGGCCTTCCTCGTGGCATCCCTGCATGCTCTCACCACATTCCTGTATTCTTCCCAAGTGGCCTTTCCCTCCTTCCACATTCCATGGACCTTTCTCTTCCACCTGATCTCCCCTAGAAGCTCCTTGTTCAACCACGCAGGTCTCCTGCCTCCTTTGCTGAATTTCTTTCTCAGGGGGATGCATTGCTCGTGTGCATGGAAGAAGTGTTGTTTAAAGAGCGACCAGCACTCATGGACCCCCCTTCCTTCGAGAGCCCTGGCCCACGGGATTCCTCCCAGTAGCTCCTTGAAGAGGGCAAAGTCAGCCCTCCTGAGGTCCAGGGTTTTGATCCTGCTTATCGCCCTGCTTCCTCCACGCAGGATCCTGAACTCAACCATTTCATGGTTCACATCTCTTCAAGGCGGTAGTTACTTTTGTGTGGTGGGTAGGCTGTTTGACAGGAGAGGTTTCTGGAAGGGAGGGATAAACAAGTTCCAGAGGCAGCCGTGGTGCACTGAAACAGCTCAATGAGCACTGTGAGAGGTGTTCAGTGAAAGGATGTTGGACCACAGTAGCAGTGAATAGCGCTTTCCCTGCTTGTGTTTTTTGTATCAGTATTCACTTTTTTTTTTTAACATTAAAACTTTTGGATGTGCTAATTAAATTTAATGCTACTGCTTGCTATATCAAAGCCTGAAATATATCTTAGGCATGTATTTGGACAGTTTCTTAACTTCTTGTTTTTCAGTGACCAGGAGAAACTTTCAAGCTGTATCTTTCATAATGCCTGTTTCCAGGCAGTAGCTGTTACCTCTCTTATGCAGCCATAGACTTGTTGATCATTGTTTCCCTATATTTTTGCCCATTACCAGTAATTCATTGCAGCAGTACAGGATGGGGCTGGCCTGCTGGAGAGCAGCTGTGTGGAGAGGGACCTAGGAGTGCTGGGGGATGACAAGCTGACCATGATCCAGCAGTGTGCCCTGGCTGCCAAGAAGGCCAATGGCATCCTGGGGTGCATGAAGAACAGTGTGACCAGCAGGTCAAGGGAGGTTCTTCTCCCCTGTTACTCTGCCCTGGTGAGGCTCCATCTGGAGTACTCTGTCCAGTTCTGGGCTCCCTAGCTCAACAAAGATGAGAAACTACTGGAGAGAATCCAGCAGAGGGCTATGAGGATGATGAGAGGACTGGAGCATCTCTCCTACGAGGAAAGGCTGAGGGAACTGGGCTTGTTCAGCCTGGAGAAGAGAAGGCTGAGAGGGAACATTATAAAGGCTTATAAATATCTTCAGGGTGAGTGTCAAGATGATGGGTTCAGACTCTTTTCTATGTTGCCCAGTGACAGGACAAGGAGCTATGGGTACAAACTGAAGCATAAGAAGTTCCATATGAACATGAGCAATATCTTTACTCTGAGAGTGACTGAGCACTGGAATAGGCTGCCCAGGGAGGTTGTGGAGTCTCATTCTCTGGAGATATTCAAAACCGGCCTGGACACAGTCCTGTGCAGCCTGCTGTAGGTAACCGTGCTTCAGCAGGGGGGTTGCACTAGGTGATCCTCAGAGGTTCCTTCCAACCCCTATCATTCAGTGATTGTTTGATTCTCTCAACACCATACATTTGGCCCATAGAAGAACTGGGTAATATTTTCCAGTGAGTTGTAGACTCCTTGAACAAAGGCTCCAGAGCTGTTTGAAAGTTTGCATGCTATTTGGAGGACAGTTTACTGATATTTCTTTGAAACTAAGTGTTTGTTTTCAAACAGAAGTATTCACCCTTGTCGCATTAAAAGGGGTAAGAGAGTCTGATAAGTGGCAAAAGGAGAGCCCTCCCATTGAGTCACGAGGTTCAGAGCAGACCCCCTTGCATTCTAAACTCTCTCTCAGAGGGGAGTGTAGATGCAGCTGAATCTACTCCTAGTCGCAGACTTGGTCAACAGATTATGTCTAAAGGGTTAAGTGTGTAGCCACTTATCAGATTCAACTTGTCTTTCAGAGCCCTTCCAAGGACTTTCACTGAAACAGTTTTGCAAAGTAAAAACAATAGGTAATTTATTCAAGCGACAGTTATCACAGATTCAGGATTGCCACTGATAAATGCACTGTCTACAAAAGTTGAGCTCAACGTAATGGTTTGGCACTTTAGTTAACAATGTGTTCCTGGGGATATATCTGACAAAGTCAGATGCGTGACTCTTACCAAAAAGATGTCCCTTCTTTGGGGGGAAGAGAGGTGCAGACCCATCGACCTGGACAAGGTCCTCTACAGCCTACTGTAGGTGACCCTGCTTCGGCAGGAGGGTTGGACTAGATGACCCGCAGAGGTCCCTTCCAACCCCTAACATTCTGTGATTCTGTGATTCTGTGATTCTGTGATTCTGTGATTCTGTGATTCTGTGTGACCCGTCTGTCAAGTAAGGTTCTCGCTTGCTTCCTCCTCCCAAAGAGAGTTTTCAAGTGCCAATTTTTATACATTTGAAAATCTTTTTGCGAGGTGGGACTAAGTCAATTCTTATGTGTCGATTGGCTCTTGGCATGGAATGTCGTGTCATCAGAAGTGGGACTCAGCAGTTTGACACACCTATAGAGCGGGCATCTTGGTATGTGCTCCAGGAGGCCATCTGTTCTTTATCTGAAGCAATCTCTGGCTGTGCAGCCTCTGCAGCACCCCACAGATCACTCGATTTACAGTGATGGGCTATCCCCCCTTACTTCTGTCTGATAAGATTAAGTGCAAGTCAATTGCTCCCTTTGTTAACTCTTCAGCTTTTGACTCCTGAGTCTGAGCATGTCTTTTGTCTTGCATTCACAAGTCCAGCAAGGCCATTGATTACACCCCAAAAAAATTTTATTCCTACATCACCTGATCTTATGAAATGATCTAAAGGAAATGAAAAGGAATGAAACCTAAAACTTTCATGTTAAATCCATCATCACACTGAAAATCTAGATCTGATAGTCATAAGGCAGTAACTGAACTGAAAATAATGTTTTGCAAGTTCCCATTCTTTGCCTAAACTCTTCATATTTGTTGATCACTGGATTTTCTTGCTATAATAACTGCTTCATTGTGTAGTTAATTTTACTGGAGAATTCATTCGTGCAGATATTGCCTTGCATTATTCAATAATTAATTCCCTGTAAGCATGTTTGTGTTTTTTGTTTATTCCCCATATTGTTCCTCAATTGCCTTCATTTTGCTAAGGTGACTGCAACCGTCTTCTTACAAGCCCTTCTCTCTGTCCTTCTCTTATCACTCACTTTCTGTCATCCAGTCTTCAGCCCTGCTGCACCCTCCAGCCCTCACCTTTGACAGCAAAGATAGTTTTATTCCTTGCATCACAACCAAATGAAGCCAGTTTCATGACACAAAAAAGTGGACAGATGAGGCCGCGGCAAAGCTTTTTGGAGCACATTTCAAACTAAAGACTTGCTGTCTCTGGGCTACTTAGCAGTTTTAGGGTGGTCCCAGGGATGGAAGGGTGGGCTGGAAGTGGCCAGTAAGCATTTGCGAGGTCTGAGGTTAAGGACAGGGATGACTTTAGGAGACTTTATGAGGCTCCAAAGACCTGGAGTGAGTGAAAGGACCTAGGAGGAGACTTCAAGGTGTCCAGTGAGATGAAACATACGACGAGACCATTTTGTGGGGTTTCAGAGGGCGGTTGGTAGAAGGAGGCCCTTTCTACCTCCTTACTGTGACAGGCCTCACAATAGAGCATTTTTGGCAAGCCCACCTCTCGTGGGAGCTTCAGCAAATATCCTTTGATTTTTTGCATCATAACACTCAAGTTGTATGCCTCATTGTGGCTTTGCTTCAAATTTTGATATTCACAGAGCTTGTATGTTCCTCACAAATTGCTTGTTTCTCAAACGCAGTCTTAACCTCAATATTTGTCTCAACTTCTGCATTGTTGCATAGTTTATTAGTTGGTTTCTCCCCATTTGTAGTGCTTGATCGAACAAATCAATGGTAGGGAACCATTTTTTATTATTGTTTTTTTCCATGTGATACATTATACTGACCTACATTTACTGTTAGTAAGTAAATGGCTTTTTGGTACAACTTTGGCTTTGCAAAACTGAATGTGACCCTATACTTCTTTGTCTTGGACAGGCGTCATGCCAGTGTTATACAGAGCGGACATTTTATACTCCTTGGGTGATTACAGGCAGGTGAGATGGATGCTCCACATGGTGTATTAGAAGAATTTCTGAAGTGAATGTACATGTTTACAGGCTTGTGAATTTGCTTTTGCAAACATCTTCTATTTCCCTCAAGCTCATTTTTTCCAAGTAAAATTTCTGCCACAAATCTTGTTTACTCCAACTTTTGTCTAAAGGAGATGAATAAAAGAAAACTGTTAAACTTACAGCAACATTATTAGTTGGCTACTTTGCTCAGTCCAAAGGGCACAATCCAAATATTCCTCAAGATTTTCTTTGCCTTTGGATTAAGTTCTGACTTCAAAGATTTTCAGGCACATTTCTGAAGCACAGGACACTGTGTTCAAACCACCAGCCCAAAAAGATCTGTGCTTCAGGGGAAAGCAGTCAGAGCACAATTAAAAGATGATGTCTGGATTTGTCAAGATTATGGAGACTTTTTGTATCAGAGTAGAACTCACATCTTAATATGTCAGGGCTCATCTACCTTAAATAGTCCATGATACTACAAATTTAGGGCCTAAACTGCTCATCTGAAATCTTCTCAGTATCTGTCGTTAGAAAAGTAATACAGCCCTAATGGATTAATCCAAATATTGCTGGAGTTACTAGGAACTTTACTTTAAATACATTGGATCGGAGATACACCTGATTAATCTGCTTGTTTTGTAGCTGGTTTCATGGCCTTTTGCAGGCTGGTATTGGTTCATTCAACCCACAATCTTCAATGGCTAAAAGCTATTGATTACGGCAGCATGACACTGACTTTGAATTATGATATCTTTTTTCTCCATAGAATATCACAACATCAGAACTGGTGTCCCACTGATTATCACTATGCAACTTCTTGCCAGTTTGAAGTGTGGACACTGAATGAGCTCAGGTCTGCCCACAGAAGGTGCTGCGGCACATTGTCTTCCATCACTATTGACCCTTAGCAACAGAGGGAGATCAAACATTTCAACCTCAGACATTGAAGTCTTGTCCTTTGAAAGGCTCTGGAAGGACAATCGAATGCCATTCACAGAGTGCAACAACATACCTTATACTTGTCCCTATTGGAGGCACAAAACCCTCGCTGCTGAAGTTCCTTATGCAGGCGCAGCACATCAGGAGCAGCACGTTAGATGGCCTAAAGATGCTCAGAAAGTCTGCCCTTGCTTATCCCCTCATTAAAACAAGATTTAGTATGAACTTTATTTGAATGCATTAGCATACATTTATTAGCATTATTCCTTAATACTTTATCGTAAGAACATATTAAGATGGCTATATACAGGAACCGAGTCTCTGCTGGATGAAATTTGCCTGTATAATACACTCACACAGGATTCAGGCTTTCCCTCATCCCTGCCAGCATAACTTATTTTTAATAACATTAAAATAAAATTGTAAAAAATCTGAGCAAAGACAGAGGTGTAGGGGCACATTGTTCCTTACCATGGAAACAGAAATGAAATTTACACTTCAGGAGAGATTAATTAAACAAAAAAAAAAAAAAAAAGAAAGGAGAAAGTAGTTTAGGTTTAACATTTTGCAAAGAAGTGACAATTCAAAACTGAAAAAGTTATGGGTTATTTGATAATTTGTTTAAAATTTTAATCCTGGTTTACGATGAAAGCATTTGGGAAAATATTTTCCAAATGAGTAAATCTCAGTAATTTCCTCGGGATGGAACCTCACATTTGCTATTCAGCTGCAGATTCCACGAATGCTATGTACAAATGCTTGCAAAGGCTATGTCCTCCACCAGAGAAAAGGGAAAATGTTCTCACTTGGTTAAAGGTCTTGCTCCAGGCTCGTTGAATAGCTGCAACACTTCTCCAGTTTCCCAACATTTCTTGCTTCTTGCTCCTGCAACATTCTCTGTCTGTGGTCCATGGACTCAGCCTACCCCCCCATATCCCCCTCATCTCCTGTGAGCATACTTTATTCTGTGAACCAATAATGGTATTAATTCTGATTATTAAAATCAAACCTTGGCATGCAGTTTTCTGGTAGTATCCTAATCACATAAATATGTGTAAACTGTGCTTTTCTTGGTGTTTTGGAGAGGTCTTTCAGTGAGATTGAAACGATAAACTATTGTACTCGAAAAAATTTTACCAGCTTTAAACCGAAAGGTGCGCAGAGTTTATATGTTCAGGTTGCTGCTGTAACTTTTATAGGCTCTATATTCTTCCTAAGAAAGAAGGAACTTATAGAGAAGACTATCTTTGGATAAAGTTTCCTCCTGTAGAGGAAACTGGTATTTTCCTGAGCAATTTTGAAGCCACCTAAGCTCTTCAGGAAAATGCAATTTTCAGTAAAGGATTAGTTTCTTCCTAAAATGCATTCCTGTGACAGTCTGTTTTAACACTGATTCAATTTGATTACATGTTATTTTTAACAAAGCCACGTATTCCAAAGGAAAAAATGTTCCTAGTCAAAAATGCTGACCAGGTTTCATGTTAGCTACAGAAATCTGTCTTCCTTCCAATTTCTGGATGGCTTTCAGGTTAAACTGTTCATTCTTCTTACCATTCAAACGCATTGAAGCGAGGAGGAATAGCTGTGGCCTCCAAGAATATCAAAATATATAGCTGATTTTTTAATAATTAAAAAAAAAAGACCTACACCTAATTTTCTCTTGCTTTAATTCCATTCCATTTTAATAAAATCTTATTAAGCTAATTATTAGTAGAAGTAAATAAAAAATACATTTCACACTCTTTGTCCCTTTCTCCAACACTTATTTCAAACAGTGATGTTCTCTTCCCTCAGTTTTCTTTCTCTCTTTCACCTTCTTACTCTTCTCTTTCCATTACCAGACAAACTCATGTGATTTGTTACAGTAATGCTCACCACCAAAGTATGAAAACCTATCATGGTTTACAATTTTGGCTAAAATACCCACGTAATTTTGCATCTGGGTTTTTCTGACATGTATTTATCCATGAGACTTGGTGTTAATGCAACTTTTGTGCCAAAAAATTTAGAAGAAAGAAGAGATTTGTGGCCTAAAGCTAATTGCTTTCTTCCACACCTTCCTCCACCAGCTTTCTTTTGCATTACATATTAGGTTTTTTTTAATGCACATAGTCTTTAATGTCACTGGAAAGTTAAGGCGGAAGAAAAGGGAATGTGTTTCAGTTTTGGATGGCAGCCAAAGTTTTTTAGCAGGTCTGATTTAAGAAAGCAAGAGTTAAGTTTTCAGAATCCTCTTCTGAAGATAGATATTTACTAAGAAAAAAATAATCAGATTGCCTCGGAGTATTCAAAGACACCAAAAATTTTAGATACAATATCCTGACTCCATCAAAATCCCTGGCAAAGCTCCAACTTGTTTCAGTGAGACACAGGTATTTGTTGTAAACTCTGTGATCTTGGAGGATTTTGGTTGGTGGATGTAACTGCAGATGATCTGTTAATTTGGACAAAGAGCAATCAATGAAATGATGAGGGATTGCAGAATGTTCAGCAGCCCACTGAGAAAAAAGTCTTAGCTTGAAAAAGACCAAATATCAAGTCAGGTAGGGTTTGCTGTACAGAGCAGCATTAGCTGCACCCAACTTTTGGTTTTTAAAAATCAGGCTTCTTCTCTGAGCCTGTCATGGAATCTGGGATTCAGCTCCAGCTTCAGATATCTAGATGTTTACACCCACATCTAGGTGGATTCATGATAGTGTTTAAGTTGCCATTGAGGTCAGTAGGAACCTTGTCAATACTATCAAGCAACCTCCAAAGCTATATTTGACTCACGCTACACTCCATGCCATGATCCTGTTTCCAGTCACAGGAGGGAAAATGGTACTTCTGGAGGGAAATTTATCCTGCTGATTTTGAGACAAGATGGACTGTGCTCCCCTACAGGCCATTTATCTCTCCACTGACCACAGAGGCAACAGAGAAAAACCATTTGAGGTTAGACCTCCGAATTGTTGTCAAAATAAAAGTGTCTTGTAACAGGCGGGCTTTTGCAAATGTTTGTGGCAGACTAACATGTCAATCAATTTGATTCCTAATCATTACAGATGTGCTACTTGACTCCAGTAGCTTCTTGGCGTACAGAGGATGGTGCTGGGATAATTCCCTGGGGTAACATTTCTGTCTGGAAAAAGAAATTGTCAGAAAACCACTGGCATTGAAACTTGGAGATGAATAAGATGCTTGAGATTTCTGTGGATGAAATATATGTGAATGCGTATACCAGCCTTGAGCACCATGGTCATGTAGAATTATACCTTCTCCACAGGAATATGTTTTGGAGCATTTTCCTCCCTTGGCATGGGACATTTTTTTTGACATCTGACTACTACCCAAGAATGTGTCCTCAGTTTGTTTCAGAAGAGAAGACTGAAGAAAAAAGAAGGAGCACTGTCTTAAAAAACAGGAAAAGTATTAAAAATGGGACACTACAGTTTGAAAAAGGGAATATTTTTATAAGTAACAGCTATTTTAAACAGGCAATTCCATGAATCTAACATTTACATGCTCTTCCAATCCCAAACTTAGGAAGCGACAGGGATGTAGTGCAGAAAGGTTATGCACTTAGAATTGTAGATAAGAAAAAAATGGAAATTAGATAATGCTTGACGTGTCATTGAAAAATAAGACAGATTTTTATGTCTGTTATGGTGGCTATACATGAGCATTATCTGATATCCATCAAGAACTGTGCATATTTGTCAGAGCTAGGCAGTATCACAAAGCCCTTAGTGCCAAACTTTCACCTTCTGGAGCTACAGATAAGAATCTTGGAGGTGGTCAGACGAAACCTGAGGTACTGGAAACTAGAAATGATGGAGGCAAGCATGGCAAGATTGCCATCTTTGCCAGTAAGAAACAGCATGAAACTCAAAAGAGAAGAGACTGTAAAGATGCCAGATTAATACCTATAGCCTCCTTACCATGGTTACACATCATATGCTAGATATTCAGTCCCTCATTAGGGAGTGAAGCCTTCTTCATAAAAATAAAAATATTGCCTTTGCTTCTAACGAGCATCAAAATCCCAAAGGCAGGTCTTATGTTCTCTGGGTGAAGGCTCACAGGAAGACTCTGTGCTTGGATTATGGAGGGTAACAGAAGCAGGAAACTTAGGCTGCAGGTAAAGCATAAATAGAAACGGTCAAACTAGAGAGGGAACCGCCTTGCAAAGCTAGATATCAGATTACGCAGGAGGTAGGAGTTGCTGCATAGGAGCTATGGTGCATTTTATAAATGAAATTGAACTAGATAGTCAAAATGCTACTACACACTCTCAGAATTGGAGGATTTTGATCAGCTCTTTATCCTGGGTATTAAGTCTGTGAAATTTATTAGTTGGCTGCAAAAGGCTATGGTCGTTGCTTTTCATGGATTTCTTTTTATTACAATGTGAGAAATCATTAGTTAGGCTAACAAGCAGGATGGTTCTTCTGCGTCTCTGTATAGAGGAGTTATCAGTTCCCCTAAAACAATACATCTATGAGATATTGAGAAACAGTCTCTGTAGTTTCTTCCAGGAAGCACATATTTCTTGAGGTGTTAGCAGACTATAAACAGTGGCTTTTCACTGGATCCACAATTTAATAAGTGCATTCAAAAAATTGTTTTTGTTTAGCGTTGGAATCACTACAAAATGCCATGGCAGAATGAACAACAGTTTCATGCTGCTTTGGGTTGGTTTTCTCAGTAAGCGTGTCTGGCTAGTCTTACAATCTTCTATCTTCATACAGAAGTAAATTCATGCAAATTAAAGCTGGGTTTTGTTTACATTATATTTTAAAATTTCACTACTGGGCATATGCTTAGAGTGATAACACCCCATAAGACCATGTTATTCTCTTCCTTTGTTGCCAGGCACAGGAGAAGGATTATTAGCACCCACAGAGATGCTGTGGTTCTGTGGTGACACCTTATCCCATGTTCTTTGCATAAGTAGCAAGCCCTGCTCCAGTACAAGTAAGGAAATAGGTCTCCTGTCTACCCAATTGCCAGGACTTTTCCCACTAGTACCCATTCTTCTTTAGCAGATACCTGAACTGTTCCATCCCATAAACCTTGATGCAGTCTCATCACCTGTGTGTTCAAAGACTTGTCCTACCTTGCTTTGAGCCTTCAGCAGTATTAGGCTGCAAATATCCACAGAACTGTAAACTTAATACCAAAATTTGCTTAAGAGATAATGTCAGTGCAATGCAGGGCTGTGACAGGATAATGGTCTCCTGACACAATAAAACTGCCAAAAAGAAGCCAAGCAGTTTATAGATAATAAATGCCAAGACGGAGGTAGATGTTCATTTTCAGATCATCGCAAGCCTATTATCCTGTCAGACCCTTCTGTTTCGATTTCTTTATTTCCATTACACTAAATGAATAAAGAACAGTAAGGAATGAGATATCCCACAAGCCAATCATAAGACCGTTCAGCCAGACAGCTTCAGCAAGGTGTTAGCTCATGTCAACATATGTCTTTATTGAAGAGCTGCATTGCTATGCATCACTTACACATGAGCTTCAGATGAACAGGAATCCCTTCATCTCTTCTAGGGGGTGTTTACCTGCCAACCATAGAGTTCTTGGTGCTGTCAAATCATCTTCACTTCAGTAAAGGGTGGGACACATGGAGAAAATGAGAAGAAAATGTTTGTCCCTGTATTACACTACTGGCATCTGTATTAGCTTGGCAGAGATGAGCATTTAGAGGTGGTAGATGAGGCCTGTGGGCAGAGTCAAACAGATACATATTGATGCAGATACAATGGCCACAGGTTCCTAGAAGGGGGTAATGGGTATCTTCATTTATGTTCATACTGCTAGTAGATGTGTGTTGGACAGATTCAATGTCATCTCTTAAGTTAACATATGTTTACTCAAATGAGCATTTTGCATTGTTCACGTATCTGTTGTTGTTATTATTATTATTATAAATATTATTTACAATAAGTACATGTTTTATGGAATGGAGAGGTAAGAATAATCTCAGCCCCAGAAGAAATCTTGCATGCCGCTGAACAGAAAAGGAAAGGGAAAAAGGAGCTTGTTGCGGTTTTTATTTGCTGCAGCATAGAAAAAAGACAATTCAGAGCTGTTGTATTGGGTAAGATATCATGAACAGGCAATGCTGGCATGGGTCTGGAGAATGGATCTAAAGGGAAGTAAGTAGGAGTATCTAAAATGGGGTGACAATGGGGTTTGCTAAGGAAAAGACAGCGAGAAGGAAAGATCATCATGAAAGAAGAATGCTGTGACCACATTTGGTCTCACAAGCGTTATTTATTTCATGTGCAGCTTTCCACTCACCAACTAAGTGAAGTCAAAAGGCCTCCAGAAAAGCAGTGTGACAAAGGAAACTTTTGGCTGCTTTCCTATGCAGAGAACGCCAAGGGCACAGTATTAACCTTCAGACTTTGTGCTGGTCCTTTTCGCCTCCTTTGCTGGTTTTCCTGAGGCTGCTCCAGCTTCTCTTGGGGGAATGGCATTGCATTAACATTTTTCACTCTCCTTCTCTTTCTTTATGATTGAAAGAAACACCACCCAAGATAAAAATCTTCCACAGAGGAGTGCTCATCTGGAGATGAGCCCTAATATTCCCTGGTCAGCAGCCTGGGCTTTAACTCATGCGCTGCCTGGGAATGCCTGAATATCCAACAACTGGCATGTGAAAAATGCACTTCCAGAAGGAAGATTGATCTGAGCACCAAGGGAAAATGCCAGCCTGTCGTGATGAGACTTTTCAGGATTATCTCATGGCAGATAGACACGGTCCTTTGTGTTTGCTGTGCATTGTAATTGCATCAATCCACAGAACCAAGTTAACATCAACACAGAAGTAGGACAGACTTACTGAAACATCCCAAAATTTCTGCCCAGAGGGAAGATACCACGCCATCCCTGACCGGATTTTTCAGCCTCACGGCAAGGAGTGATGTCTTTGGTAGACCACCTGGATGAATGACAGTTGCTCAAGACGAAGTGACCCTCGTGTCTCTAGGAATACGATCATCTTACCCGACTTCAGCCTTCTGAAGGTTAGACGTCTGGCCTGGATCAACCGTCAGGGAGCTGTCCATAGTGCCTGGACACAGACAGTCACAGAAAGACAATTTCATCCCCATCTAACAAAAATTTCTAAGAGAAGTATAAGATGAATCTCCTGGTGAAGATGTCTTTTTGATGGTTATTAAGGGACCTACCTAACTAGATGAGACTAGGCACGTAACTTTTAAACAGCTAATGTTAGGTAAGTTGTAAACCATCCCAGAAATTAACTTACTGAATTCTTACTGCATATTATTTCAATATTGCAATACAAGATCCACTGTGTAAATCGAAATCACAGGAAAAATGGATAGTAAAATGCTAAAAATCAATTACACCAAATGAAATGAATGGGGTTTTAATTATGCATTTATTTAAATAATGTGTCCTTAATACTTAATTTTGAATTCTGACACCTCTGTTAATCTACTTAAAATCAGCTAGAACTGAGATATACAGTTACTGCAATTTATATAAATCATTTAAATTTAAACAATTATTTCAAGTAGTTCTGGATTCTTACCAAAGTGATAAAATTGTGCAACCGGTTCATCTGTGAAAAGCACTGAGCATGCCAATGCCACTGCTACTTAGCTGTCTTAGTGCAGAGTATTTTCTGTTAATACTACTGATATAGTCAACTTGTTTAGGTGCTAGCAGGTTCAAATTAAAGAAATGAGCTGGGAATCAAAGAAGGAGAAAAACTCTTTATTCCCATCTGGAAGGATGAGGTCTGCTGCTGCAATGCTATGGTAAAATCTTGTGGAGTTCTGAAGCAATCTGTTCAATGTATTTGTACAGATAATAGTTTAACTTCATCCTAGATGCAAAACATGTCATTAAAAGCTCTCCAACCCTGCTTATGCATCTAGGACATTTAGGACAATTTTATTTAACTAAGAAAAATAATTTTTAAAAATCTTGGTTTCTATACTTTAATTAAATTTCTGGATCCATGTGAATGCTATTTGGCACTTTACTATGCGGGGGGGGGGAAGTTAATTAAATCTTTAGAAAATAAGAAATCTGTCATTCATACTTTTTCATCAAAACATAAATGAAAAAATACAGTACCTAAATGAGATTATTCTGGGATATTCCGTGTATTTTCTTACGTAAATGCATACCCAATATTTGCAAAAGTGCATCCCAGATTCTGCCGAGCACTGAAGATGAACTTAAGAACATACACATTTTTTTTTCTTCCTCTTCTTGTTTTTGTAAAAAAAGTACCATCCAGGTTTTCGTTTCTTTTATTCCTGAGGAGGCTGAGATTCCAGAAATATTATCTACTCCACAGCTGATGAGCTTTGCACCCATACTTCTCCATTAGGAGGAACTTCTAGACAGGGACTACTAGGAAACGCATAGCAGATTCATAAAACCTTTCAGTGTTGGAGACTGAACCACTTCTGCGGGCACTCAGTGCTAGTGCTTGTCTGTTCTCTGTGTAAGGAGCTTTTGGTGAAATATCTAGCAACCTGCTCGCTGAAGTTCATTACATATTATCCTAGTTACCAAGGACATGCAAAACACATTAATTCTTCCTCCCTTTAAATCTGCTTTCCATATATTTGAAAAAGACCATCATGACCTTTTGTTCTTTGCCCTTGCATATGCATATAGCAAGGAATATTTTTCTTAAAGGGAGCAGTACTATCTCAAGAGGAAGGTAAACAAATAAAGCATGAAGAACTGAGAACTTTGCAGAAGGAAGAATGTTTAGGAATAGGGAGAAATCTCATAAATACTTGGAAAGGGGAAGTAGTGTGATATCCTATTCCTTCCACAGAGTGTAACATCGTATTCAGTAAGTTGGTCCTAATAAGCACAGCACTTCATAATCTTGGCACGGCATTCCTAAAAGACAACCTAATTCTCTCCTTTTGGCAAGATGGAGCCATTCACAGCAAATAGAGGGCAATCAGGTCAGTTTACAGCAGAGCCCCGTGCAATCAGTTTACTGAAATTCTATTTCATACTTCTGTGCCATAGGACAGTATGCCACTGGAATCAGCTCAGCAAAGGTAAAAGAGGCACCGAATGGATTTCAGCTGGGTAACTTGACTTCAGAGGACATAGAACCAGAAATAGTTAAACATAGATAAATTTGCTTTTGAAAAGTTTTGTTTATACTTTATTGCAATTTAATTAAAAGCCATTGATAGCAGATGATGAGTTTTCTGCTGCAGTAAGTTACTCAGGCAATAATTTTCACGCTGAAGATGACAGAATCTTGAAGTCAAACCTAATAATTAAATTCAGCAAAGAACATCAGAGGAAAAATATCGATTGAAGCATCAATTCATGGTTTGTTGAGATGTGATATCTCATGCATTGCAGTGGAACCTGCTTACAGAGAAATCAATTCAATGCATAGTATGGCTGTTTCTTGGGTAAAAGGTGTGACAGAAATGGACAATGATTGCTGAAATTTCTTCTTGTACAGATGTGAATTTACAAGGGAGAGAGTAAGAGGACACTACTGCAATGACAGAGATTTCTACAACTTGAGGAAAGTACAGAGGCAGTGATGATTTACGTCCCCTTATGTGGGAGAAGAGTAGCAGTCACATTACACAAAGATAAACACCCAACTTCTCTTGTCTCCTTGTGGTTTCTAATGTATAAACAATGGAGACAATCCTTCAACAAATGAAACAAACGTGACCTTTTGAGCAATACGTAGAAATTAAAGCTCAGAGTAGACTGGCTTTCATGAAATATCACTGAGATAGGATCTTTCAAACAGCATCTTGTCTTTGAGTTGTGTCCTCAGAATTAAATCTTGAAGTCTGGACCGCACTTTACATTGGCCTAATCAAGTATATTTCCGGTTTGTCTCTTTATAACTTGCAATAACACTGGGGCTAAACCATATCAGGCCTTAAAGTAAGCAGAAGGACTACGTGATGTGTCTTAGAAACACATCCCATATGATGTTTGGCTATTTTGGACACTGCCTGATTTTGCTGAAACATATCCAGATTGTGATTCAGGAAAAACCTTCTTTTATTAAAAAATAGCTATTAATCCAGACATTCCATGCCCTGTCTTGAGGTGATTATTATCTGAGTGTACAAATGTGTGTTTAGTTGAATCGCATGCATTTCTTCTACCCTGTTCTGATTTCTCTTCCATTCTCCAGTCCCATCAGCCCTCACCCCATTTGATCACATTTGCGAGGGTAATACTCACGATCGCTATTTGATCATCAGCGTAACTCAAAATATCTGGCGATATCTGACCAAAGAAAAAGTCTTGAGAAATGTCTCACATGACACCTATTTGGAAGATGAACCAATCATAAGTACTTTCAGGCACTAATTTTCTAACCAGTTTTTCACCCACCATACTTTAGTTTTATCAGAACCATCTCCCTCTTGTTTGTTCATGAGAAAATAATGTGAAACAACATCAGCAGACTTCCTAAAGTCAAGTATTTAGCTGCTGCTTCTTACCTATCCTGAAGCCTGCTCTGGAAGGAATTCACAATTTTTTTTTCCACATAACTGCTCATTGCTCCCTCTGAGCTTCCAGGTAGTTATTGTTCCATTATGCATGGTTGGCTGGCTGGTCAGTATCCTTTGCCCTTCTATGCCTCCCCTTCCTTTTTAAAAGTGTCCCCTTTATTTGCGATTTCCTATTATACAGGACCTTATATGACTTCCAGGAGTTCACAGACACCTGACAATAACACCAAGCTATTTCTCCATAAATAAACTAACAATCCAATTTAAATTCATCTAGGTGTTCTCTACAACCTCTTCTATTTTAGGTCTACTTTGATTTTTATTCCTTTTTATCTGCCATTCTCTCTTTTAGGCACCTGATTGATTACAGTTGACCCTCTTGCTGAAAGTGGAAGAAAAAATTCTATCAAATATTTAAAACTTCTTAAGGCTTCTAAAAAGTAAGGGAGAAAAGCAGTTTTTAAAATACCCATCTTGCTGAAGGATCCAGAGGATCCAGTCTAAGAAAATGTTAATGTGTATGACTTACAGCAGTGTCCATTCCCTCATAGGATGACCTAAACCACCAGAGATTTCCCTTCTCTGGGCCACAAATAGTATCAGACTCTTGCAACAGAGGATGTAGGCTGAGAGGAAGGACTCTGTCCTCGTATACAACAGCTCCTAAAAACCTGAGGTCTTTGGTGAGGGCTAGGATCCACCAAAGACAAAAGCAGCTGGCTAAAGTAGACAGCTGTAGAGAACCACTAAATGCACATGCAAAAGGGAAAAGAAGGAGGAGGGGAAGCAAGGTGGACTGGGACTGAAGTGACCTTTAATTTTTCAATGGATAGGTGCAATTCATGTCAAGTCATAATTGCCTGTCGGTCCTCTCCCTATTCTAGCTCTCTGTACTCATTCTCATATTTCAAAAATACAAGGTTCATATGGGACTGGAGTGTTTTTCCTGCAGTTGCTGCCTCTCTCCTTTCCTCTGTATTCCTCATCTCACATAGAAATTGTCTGAAATGACCCCCCTGCTTTTGACACTGCTACTCAACACAATCATGAAAAACTAGAGAGGCTATGAATCAAAATACAGGAAAATCTGCAGGCTGAGGCAACTTTCATGCCCCAAGAGTTTCTAGAAAAACATTTTCCGAAAGAACAGAATCCAGGTGATGTTCCAAAGGGTGGAAAACCTGCTGATGTGTGTCAATAATAACAAATAATGAACAAGATCTTCTGGGAAAGCCAGTGTAACTTCAATAACAGCACTGATACAGGAAAAAAAGGCAAAATTTATACAGAATTAATAAAGTAATATTGATTATAATTAATTAATATTAGTCACCAAAATATTACAGAAAACATGTCTTGTAAAACAAATGAAATTTAAATCTTTGATGGTTTTCCAAGCCTGTCTAATTAAGGTAACAACAAAGGTATACTCTATTTAGACTTCTATATGGTGTTTGATTTTTTTTTGCATAACATTTTGATTAAAAATAAATAGTTCCACATAATATCAATAAGGCACATGTTAAGGAGATTAAGAACAGGCTAATTCACAAACCTGCAAAAAGGGTTTGTCAATAGGAAACCATGATGGAGAAAGGACGCTCTTAGAAGGATTCTGTATGGACAGTTTCTAGGTGTGTTGCTATCCCATATTTCTGGAAGGCAGTTTGCAATCACTGCTGGTAATGTTTGCAGATTACTCAAAGGCTGTCAACATGCTAAATAATGCAGGGACTGGAGCAACAGTGCACAGCAATACGCATCACTCAGTGAGTTGATCGCGGACAAGGTTATGTAGCCAATGACAAGGAGGAGTGGGCAGGAGGATTCCCAGGGCTTAGCATGTGAATCACTCAACACGAACAGCGGTGTGTCTGGGCAGGGGCTGCAACCTCTGCAGAGAGCCAGCTAGCAAATAGGGCAGCGAGGTGAGTCTTTGCTGAAGGACACACTTTTTTCCTTTCACTTCCACCCCAACACTTGCGTGTGATTTTTCTAATATGTCTTTTCCTTAGGAGGGATCCAATTTGCCAGGATTGACCCTCTAAACAACATCAGTGCTTTTGGCTCCTGTTGGAGCAATCCCATAGTAAGTACCCAGGTGCCCAGGCAAGTAGTAGTGACAGATGCCTTGAATGTCTCGAAAGGAAGATCCACTATATCTAATTCGGGTGATTAAATTTAGGCAGGCAAGATCTCTCCTTGGAGGTTTCCAGAGTGCCCTGCCTATCCCCACTGACCACACAGGGAATTTCAGCTTTTCTTTTGGGAGAAAATCTATGCTGTGTCAGATAAATTGCATCACATTCCCTGTGAAGCCACTTGACCTATATTATAGAATCATAGAATCGTAGAACGGTTTGGGTTGGAAGGGACCTTAAAGATCATCTAGCTCCAACCTCCCTGCCATGGGCAGGGACACTTTCCACCAGACCAGGTTACTCAGAGTTCCATCCAGCCTGGCCTTGGACACTGCCAGGGAGGGGGTATCCAACTTGTTCCAGTGCCTCACAGCCCTCATAGTAAAGAATTTCTTACTGATATCTAATCTAAATATACACTCCTTCAGCTTAAAGCCATCACCCCTTGTCCTGTCACTCTATGCCCTTGTAAAAAGTCCCTCTCCAGCTCTCTTATAAGCCCTGTTCAGGTACTTGAAGGCTGCAATAAGGCCTCCCTGGAGCCTTCTATTCTCCAGGCTGAACAACTCGAACTGTCTCAGCCTTTCCTCACAGGAGAGGGGTTCCAGCCCTTGGATCACTATTGTGGCCTCCTCTGGCCCTGCTCCAATAGGTTCATGTCTGTCCTGTGCTGAGGGCTCCAGAGCTGGACGCAGGACTCCCAGTAGAGTCTCACCAGAGTGGAGTATATGAATCTATATTGTCTCTAGTGGTAGGGAAATCTGTCTTGTTCACTCACAGGTATTGGCTAAGCAGCCTGTCTTCCTATTAAGTCCATTACATTAGTCCAGTGCAACAAAAACCTGATACCACATATGAGAATCATCTTAACTCTATACGGTGCACATACTGTGTAAAGAGTCAAGAGCATCCAGGGTTTTCATTAAGGCCAGGATAGGTCCTGAATTAAATTCATGCTTTGCCAGGAATCTGGGACATGAAAATTGAATTTCCACCTGGTGTAAATGGGAACAAAATCACTGAGTTCCTGGTTTTATGGAGAAGTAATGGTCCTTCCTTTTTCTAATGGTATGCTTTTCTTTTCTCTTTGCCTATCTCTCAGTTCTAGCCATTCATAATCCACTCTTCTATCTTTCTATTTTATAGCCATCCCACAGGAGTAATGTGAAACATAATCAATCAGTATTTATAAAGCACTCTGAGGCTATTGGGTGAAAGGAAGTGTATAAATACAAATTGTTACGATTGCTCTTACACTGCTTCCAAGGGACCTGCAAACAGAATCAGGCCCCTGTATATTCAGATATAAACAGACTTAGTCACATCTTGTGAATCAGCCAGAAGATAAAACCCAAGGAAGCATAGGAAGACTGAAGTTTAATAAAATATAGGAAAAGATGGTTCAGGGATTGCTTGTGAGTTTAAGACTGAATCTTTGTTCTACCAGAGAGTCTTGCCCAGTTTTGCTTCTAGCACTGTCTACGATAACTACCTTTGGAGTATAATTGCTCTGGGTTGTCTGTATTGGTGTACGTTGTTCATAATGTAGCAACCTAGTCTTTCTGGACTACTCTTCTAGTCAGTGTTATCTAATACAGCTTTCATGGTACAATCCACGTGACTGCTATTAGATATCCACTTAGTGATAAGTAGAACTCATATGATGAGATAAATTACTCCCAAATGTTTCTTTTCATTGACTGTACATTGTTCGGGGTAGACCCAGACAACTGTCTCAGATGGAGGCATCTATATTTGCTTAGGCAAATCTCATCCTGTAACTACCTCTGTCAGTAGACTGAATGGTGCCAGGGAACATTCCTAAGCACTGGCATGCAATCATCTATATTATTCAGTTTTTAGAATGGTGCATGGAATGATTTTGGCCCAAATCAACCAGCACTTTCCCAACAAAATCCTGTGTGTGGGTCAGGATCCACCACCAGCTAGGGACCGTTCTGAGCTGTCAGTTTGGATGCAGCTACCCTGTTCCAGAGACTGAGATACTTTAATGCTATAGACACAGCCAGGCTGTGCCAGCTGACCCCAGGACTAGAAAATGGGTGCTGGCACTGCTTAGTTTACCGGGGTAGTCATATCCACAGCTCAACACCCATCATAACTGTGGCTGGGAATGTTCAGTGGGTAGACCTGGTAGTCTGAGTGGACAGGAGACTTACTGCCCCACCAGATCTTAGCCATGGGAGTAACATCCCATAGGAACAATGTGGCAGAGGCAGGAACAGGACCAGACCCCCTCCAGGCAGCGTTCAAATGCTTCACACTCCAGCAGCTTCTCTCAGTCCCATGTTTTTGGATTTATTTGGTTTTGATTTGGTTTGAGGCATTTTGTTTGTGGTTTTTTTTTCTTTTAATTCTGTATTACTCTAAAAGAAAGAAAGAAAGAAACTGGGCTGAGGCATTTTGCGTGGACTCATGATCATGTAGGTTTGGTATTCGCATATTCTGCTGGTCCCCTGTTTTAAATATCTTAATGGAATGCAGCTTGTAGGAATAATAAAGCAGTTTATCTTAAGACTCTTTTCCTAGCTAATAAATTCCTTAGATTTCATCCTCCCTTTTATCTCTTATTGAAACTACCATGCCCTTCACGTCATTAAACAGCCAACACCACCACTAGGTGAGATTTATTGCATATCTCTTGATTTCATGTCAGTCTAAAGAAATAAAGTCCTGAAGTTCACTGCACTTTGCTCCTTCCTGTCAGCTTCTGTACCAGCTTTGCTTGTTGCATTCAGCCCTGTCCTCACAGGACTTCCAGCAAAGGCCATCTCAGGCCATCTCCAAAAAGGCAAACTAAGGCTGACAAAATTAGCAGATGTAGCCTGCAATAAAGGAGAAGCAGAAAGCTTCTAGGAGGATGTTTCATGAAGGTGGTCTCTTCTACAAGACCTATGGCATTGCCTTTCCATTCCAAACCTACCTTTGTAAACAGAAAATAACATGGCCATATGGCATGAGCCTCTGATTTGGTCTAAATAACAACCCTAACCCCCAGTCTCAGTGAGGAGGTGAAATAATGCAAGACATGTATCCAAGATAGTGTCAGATCAAGGATTGATACCATCTATATTCTTACTTGCATTCCTGTGCATCAGATTATTTTTTCCAGCTTCCTTTGGATCTATAGTATTAAAAATACATTGCAGTAACTTCACTCTTCAGCTTGAAAGCAAACAGGATAGATATAGTCTCTCTATGTAGCGTCTAAGGCGGACACCGATAGCAGGTATAATTTATGGTTCCTCAGATCTCCATCTAGAGATGGGTTGTAGCAGACCCCTTTGTTCTCAAAGTATTTTTCCAAATAGGCAGGGACATGAAAATAAAGACATATGGTGATGGAAGAAATGAATATTCATAGTTAGCCGTTTACGATAGTAGGAAGAACAGTAAGAAGAGCTGAAAAGATGGGTTTTAATTTTTGCAGAAGCGATTAGGAGAAACACATGTGGGACTGTATTTGTTTTTCACTCATCTGAGGTATCTTCCTCAGTCATTTCCATTTTCTCCAGCTGAATCAGTATTTTTTCTCTCACAAAAGAAAATAAAACCACAACTTAACCTCCCCACCCACACAAACCATATTCCTTAACTGCCTGCTGCTCCCAGCTATCTTTGCAAGCTGTCTTCTTTCAGCATTTTAATTTTTCAGCCTTCTCATGAAATATAATACATTAACATTATGGACATTACTGTGTTCTTACTTGTCACAGATCTCACAGCTCCTTACTAACACTGGAGCCTCAGGTAACAGTGTGAAATAGGTACAGATGCTTAGAAAATGGCAAGTATATTTTTGCAACAACAACAAAAATCCTAAAGAGGAGCAAAACTGGCTTATTTATTTCTAAGAAAGTTCCAAGAAGGCTTCCAATTTATGGTGAAAAACTGAAATTTAAAAAGATTTGGAGAATTCAGCAGAAGAAAAATGTATTTTAAACCTGTTGGCAAAAGCTTGATCTTTGAATTGACACTTTTTGGTTTTCAAAACTAAAAGAACTTGCCCATTTTAGGAAAAACAGAACAATCTTGTAAATGTAGAATAAAACAGTGTGTTTATTCCCAATCATTTTCATAATCTGTTTTCCATGTGTGAAAGTATTGACCAATTTTATCCAACAAATGTTAACCCTTTGATAACCCTGGCTTGGCAGTCTGTACTTACCTGAGTAGCGTTTTAGCAACTTCACCAACTGCCCTGTAGCTACTTAAGGAAATAACACCCAACTGGGGTTAAAGCATTTACAATAAAGCAGAACATCTGATAATATGTCAATACATGAAGTATTTGATACTTGCTTCTTCCCATGCAAGATTTTCGCAGACTCCTTAGCATCTACTCCTTTTGTTGTTACCACTACAGCCTCCTGTGTCTTTACCAGCAGCCTGACTGTCCACGCTTTCCATCAGTCTCAGGTGTTTCTGTTTGAAATCTCCAGAGTCTCTGGACCAAGTTATCTGGTCCTACAGGGCCTGACATCCTCCCCAAGAGGCACGAGGCACCTCGGTGTTCCATATCCTCCATTTCTGCAGCTGACAGGGTTTTCTCAACTATTTCCAAAACCACCACAAAGCACAAAGACAAAACAGCTAATTCAACCACAGTAACCACAGTTTGGTTTTTTTCCCCTGAAGGGTCACGCCAGCTCTTCATCCTTTCTCCAGTGCCTTCATCCCCCACTACTATGCACAGACCCCCCTGTCTCTCCCTTTCCACCCCTCCCCTCCCTGCCTGGCTCCAGTGCTGGCCCTGGAGTTCAAGGAAGTTCAGAACTTAACTGAGAATTGCCAAGAAGTGATTTTCTCTTAAAATCCACATTTCTAAATCTAAATTCACTATCACACTAGAGTTTTTCTGTCCCGGTTTGAGGTAGAAAATCATATGAGTATACAAACATGAACTGCTAGTTGGTCTGAAGTCTGTTTTATTTACTCTTACATATACAGCCTTTGTGGCTACTCTAAATTGTTCGTCTGTTTTTTCACTATTTAATGTCTTTTTGTACCATTAATTTTTACTATATCCACCCAGCCATTAAACCATAACAACTTAAAATCACTATGTCAATAGGGCCGTTTGTAGCTTTACTTGCTTGTGAATCAACATATGGCAATCTGGCTCTTGGGCATCCAACTCTGCCTTTTTCAGCACGCAATCAGTGCACCTACACCAACCTCCTGAGCCCAATGATAATTCTTATTTAAAGTGTTGACAGGTTTACTGTGTCTCAGTAGTGCTCAGAGCTGAACCCAGTCCCCCAGTGCAGCCCCATCAGAGTAACACAGAGGGACTCTTCCCCCCCCCGCTTTAGGATATCTCTGCAAGTAAATTTGTCTTGCCTTGTCTTTCTGCTATGCGATGTTTTTTCCAAAACCACGTCTGCCTTGCCTTGTGCTGTAATCCCAGAGTTTTTTGTGCCGAATCATTTGTTCCTAAAGTTGTCTCCTTTCTGGGAGTAGGCAGCTCCAATTATTTTCCCTGGATACAGCTGCATTTTTACCAAATTGAATCTTGTTTCAAATATTGCCGTGTTTCGAATCTCTCTGTGGTTTGTTATCTCTCAGGGCTCCAGAATGTGAGCCATCGTTCGATTCCCCCAGCTAACACCCCTGACATGCTGGTTACTCCCCTTTAAAGAGGATTCATTGGGTGACACCAGGGAGGATATAAATATCAGCATATCCCAACATTGTTCTCAGAAAAGGTGCTGATGACCTGCTTGTTCCTGAGACGTACGTCAAACTGACTTTTTACATCCTCCATGGATTTTGCCATTTTACGTGACCAAGGTAATGCACTGGTCACTTTTATGATCCACGTTGCCTGCAGGGGCACTGATGCCAGAACACACTTTATTATTTTGTACCCCTTTGACCATATTGCTTTATTTTCCTGCTCAGAAATGAAGCAGTGTGTTCTCAGTCCCACCTTTCATTACACATATTTCTTTGCCCTCTCTATCCACGGTCTGTGCTTCAGCAACGCCGTGTCTGAATGCTCCGCTGAAGCATCCTAGCAGACAGAAGTTGTCCAAGACCCGGAGAAACTGCAGAAAAAAACATCCTTTGTCATATCTGATTTAGACACTAGAGGGACCTGATCCTCCTGGGGTGGTCCAGACTGCTTGTACCTGTTCTGAACTGTTCCTGTGACTGACAGGAAGACCTGGCCAACCTCCGGAGCAACAATTAGCTCTGTGGAGGGCTTACTGGGCAAGGCCATGGGAACCAAGAGAAATGATTGCAGCTTTCTCCCTGCCAGGCTAGGTACCGACACCATATAAGCCACAGAAGGAATGAGTACCAACAACCCAACGGCTCCAGGCAAAGCCCACGGTGCTAAGGTAACTCTGCCAGTAGCACCCATAGCTTAGGTATGGTGACATACTCAAGTGTAGAAATGAGGAATCAGGTTCTGACTTCCCACTCAAGGTCTCACTTGTGTGTGTAAGTACAAAGGTTCAATAAAGCCTTTGCATTTAGACTTTATTCACTGGGAGCACTCAACCATCGGCATAAGTGCATCATAAAATAGACAAAGAGCTGTGATTTGTACCAGCAGAGCTTAGCATTTCCCGGGGTTGCTAAGGCAGATTTCCGTCATGGGTAATGCTTTAACATGAGAAAATATGAGGAGGATAGGGTCTTTTCTACAGAATTTCCCACCTTTGACCTCTCTGTCTTGCTGCCAGTAAGAACTCCAGCCCGCACTTGCAAGTGCCTCCAGATCAGCAGTACCTAGGCCACTAAATAAAACCAGCCTGAACTTGAAAGGCTTGATGTGCTTGCAGCACTCATTCAAATATCTAAAAACTAAGCCAGTTGTGAGTCTTAGCCACTGATTTCAGTCAGGTAGGTTTCCAATCCGATGCTCCTAGCGTCTCTGTTGCATCCCTTGGAAGGATTTCGTGCTTCCACACTTCTGCAGGACCTCAGGCTCCCAACCTGAATCACTGCCTCTGCGACCTAACACAGGCTCTGCAAATCCCTCAAAGATGGGCTCCGTCTTTCCGTGTCCTGTTCATCCACGTAGAAGTGTGAGTGTGTGGGGAGTGTCACCATGAAAGGGCTTACCAAATATGCTGGCTTTTTCCAACACTGATAATTACTTCAAGCTGAGCACAGCCCGCTGTTCATCTAGTCCTGGATTGGGCAGAGTCTGCTAACTGAGTCTCGTGCCTCACAGTTTCCACTCTCCCTCCTTCTGTTTCAGCAAGGGTTTGTCACGGAAGAACCTCGCTCTCTCAGGCTTTGCAAAACATCCTTGGTCCCGTCCCAAAATAATTCAATTTCTGCTTGACAAAACTATCTAAAATACAGCAGGAGTTTGGTGGAGGGGGAGACACCGAGCATTTTTTGGTTTTTGGTTTTTAATTACATTTCTGCTATTTGAACTTGTAAGTTAAGTATAAAGCTCCTGCAAAGCAAGCCTGCCTTTGCTCCTGCCTTGCCTGGAAGGGGCTGTCAGGTCTGCTGGGGCTGGACCTGCCGTCCCAAGCCGTCCTGGCTGAAGCTCCTGGAGGAGCAGAGCTTGCTGCCCGGAGAGTCGGAAGGCAGCTCTCCTGCTGCAAACGCATGCATTTCTCTGCTGTTCTCCTTTGGTCCGGGGAGCTGCAGAATTTTTCTCCTCTTATGTAATGGTCTGCTGGTGTCTTTGCTCGGAAAAAAACCCGCTTTTTCAGCTGGAGGGTGTCAGGAGCCCCGTCCTACCCCTCTTGGGTCGCTGCTCGGGGAGCTGCTGACCGGGGAGGGGGGGGGAGTGGGGCTGTCTGTCGCGCAGCAGAAGGGAGCAGCTCCCTGCCCTCCCCCCCCCCTTGCCCCAAGCCCTTCCCCGAGTCACTTTCCCCTGGGTAGGAGCACGGGGCAGGTCCTCCCGGGCGACCTCGGGCTGCGGATGGGGGAAAGGGGGGAGAAGCGGCAATTTGGGCTGGGAGCTTTGCCTGGAGTGACGCGCGTGTGTGTGTCCCCCACACTCACACCCCCCAAGGGCCCCAGCGTCGGGGGGTGGGGGTGGGTTTGGGACCGGGCGGACTGAGAGCGGAGCGGGGCTGCTGCTGCTGCTGTGGGAAAGTGCTTCGCAAAGTCTCCGGGCAAAGCTCTCCCTTTCCCGGCAGCCGGCGGGGAGCTGGGGCGGGGGGGGGGATCCCGGGGACGGCCCCGCGGGTACGGCAGGGGGCGGGGGGGGGCACGGTGGGGTCTGGGGACGTTAAAATGCAGCATCATCCTCCCTCCCCGGCACATTTCTCTGTGTGTGCGGTGTGTGTGTGCGGGAGGAAAGCGGGGCTGCGCGGAGCGGGCACTGCAGAGCCGGCAGCGCTCCCGGCGCAACGCCCGAGCCTCGCCGGGAAAGGGGGGCACCCACCCTGGGACACACACACACACACACACACGATGCTCGTTGGCTGGGGGGGGCAGGAGGGAGGAGAGAGGGGGGAAATAAAAAAAGAGAAAGAGAAGGGAAAAAAAAAAGCAAGCAAGGACCCCCCCTCCTCCTCCCTCCTCTGCCCGGTCCCTTCCACCCCCGGCACACACACACGCACACACACACTCCCCATTGATCAATATTTGGCTGTCTTGCTGCAACTTGCTGCAGTCTTTTAAAGGAGTAGTAGAGAGAGAGGGAGAGAGAGAAAGGGAAACTGACAGGAAGGGGTAAGGAGCTACACATGTCACATGTGCTTTCTAAGACGGCCAGGAGCATCTGCAGGCTGGATCTGGTGGAGGATGCTGCGGCAGGTGATACACAGAGGGCTCCAGTCGTTTTTCTACAAGCTGGGCTTATTCGTGAGCAGGCATCCGGTGTTTTTCCTCACTGTGCCCGCAGTCCTGACCATCATCTTCGGCTTCAGCCTGCTCAACCGCTTCCAGCCTGACACTGACCTGGAGAGCCTGGTAGCCCCCAGCCACAGCCTGGCCAAGATCGAGAGGAGCTTAGCCAGCAGCCTTTTCTCCCTCGATCAATCCAAAAGCCAGCTGTATTCGGACTTGCACACCCCGGGGAGGTATGGCAGGGTGATTCTCCTCTCCAAACCCGGAGGCAATATTTTGCATCAGGCTGATGTGATCCTGCAGATCCACCGAGCCGTGCTGGAAATGAAGGTGAACTACAAAGGCTATAATTATACTTTTTCCCATCTGTGTGTGTTGAGAAATCAGGATAAGAAATGCGTGCTGGATGATATTATTTCAGTGCTAGAGGATCTGAGGCAGGCTGCCCTCTCCAATAAGACAACAGCCAGGGTGCAAGTGAGCTATCCCAACACTAAATTAAAGGTATGCTCTTACTGCATGCTTTTGCCAATTAAAGAGGCAGCACTTCATTTCTTGTCCTAAACAGCAAAAAGAAATATAATCATATCTCTCTCTATATATATATCTAAATGTGTGTGATCTGGGCTTTCCTCGGGAAGCAGCTGAAACCGGTGCCTTGCTATTGTTCTGTACTAGGAGGGAGGGTGGGGGGACTGTACGCTAACGAACCAGGAGAAGCAGGGAGTGGAGAACAGCCTCGGGACCGGGAGACTTTGCAATGCCTTGAGGGGTTAATACATCGGGGAGAAGGGACAGGAGGTCGGTGGGGGGTTGAGAGCTGGGATTTCACTGTCACCTTTACCAGTCCCACTGTCGTGGTGGGATTTTTTATGTTTAATATGACCAGATAAGGCTTTCCTCAAATGCACAACAAGCTCCCCTATCTCCCTGCCTCCGCAAGTGCCATAGGAGGAGCAGGAGGCTTGGACCAGGAGCGATTTCAGGTGTCCTGCCTTCTTTTTCTTTACCTGCATGCCAAGAAGCAGAAGGGAGGTGGAATTTTTTCTCTCGGTGTGAAAATAATTAACTCTGTTGTTGATGGATGGGATGGAGTTTTGGGACAGATCCCATCAGCTAGAGGCTTCCAGCAAAGGCGAAACAAGGTAAAAGGTGAAAGAAGTTTCAGTCCTTCCAATTAAAAGAATAAATAATTTGGCACAAATGAGCTCAGGAATATTCCCCTATCACACCAGTACCCATTTGCTTTCCTTCTCATCTGGAGCAATCCAGTTCACCAGGACTAACCTGCTATGAGCAAATAAGGTGCAAAGTTTGCAGGTGGCTGCTGAGAGAAGTTTCTGTGAATCACAGTATATCTGCATGCTCCACTAAGGGTTGCACCAGAGGCAGGATTTGTTTAGTAGAGTGTAATAAACTCCCTAGCACACCAGTTACTCGTGGCTCTGGTCATAGGGAAGAAGGTTGGTCCTTGTTGTAAACCAGACATGCTCTTTGGGGTTACCTGTCACCCTTTTTCAAAGAGATTGTCAGGGATGAGGGAGGTAGTGCTCTTGCAAGTACCGGCCAGATCCTGAAGTTACCATTTGTTTCTTACTGTTCGTTTACCAGGAAAAAAGTAAAGTCAGTCCCCGCTCCAAAAACTGAAGCAGAGACATAAATTGATTTTATTGGTCTTATTGCTTTAGTAAAAGGGCCAGGTGGGACGGTTCAGATTTGGTCCCATTGCTCTAAATGTTACAGCAATTGCTTTGTGCAGAGTTGTGGCTGTTTGAGTTGAGTGTATGGAAATGAAAAGGTGTCCTTGCTGCTGCTGGAAAGTCCTGAATGGAAGAAGTGCTCAGAAACACAAGTTATTCTGGATTACATATCCCTGAACAATTTGGTCTTTTAGTTCGCTGTGAAGACAATTCTGCTATTGCTGAATTAAAGTGCTTTCTTTCCAGTATGCTTATTGTTGAAGTCAAGATTAAGCTAGTTCAGTGGGGAACACTGATAAACTGGACTAACATAATTATAAAGCAGTCTTATACAGAAATAGTCATTCTACTCTCTCAATCCAGATTAATTTTCTTGCATAGAGAAACCCTAACTGAGCTTGGCAAAACTAGGATGGGGTCACCTGCAGTGTGTTTTTTTACTAGGAGAGTGCCTACAGCTCCTCCTTGTTTAAAGATGAAAGCAAAGGTAAAAATAACCTGGTCTGGATTAGAGATTTGTTGGAATAAGTGATCAGTAGATAATTCACACAGAGAAAGGTTTTCCCAAAGTGTAGATGTCTGACTCTAAGCACTGCTGAATACCAGCCCAGCACCTCCAATCCCTCAAACAGTTGTTGTGTATCATCTTCTGGATGAAGGAATAAATGCCCTTAAGTACCCAGGTTTAAAGCTGGACAGAGCAGGCAGCTTTGTACCCAATTCTCAGTGAAGGGAAGTAAAGCTGCCAAAATCTGTGACTGCACTTTTGAGCAGAACTAACGATTACAACCAATTTCTGTGGATAGGGAGAGTCCCTGGTGTTATTGAGAAAGAGAAACACACTTTGCCATGGTTTTTCTCTTTCTGGTACTATAAGGAGTCTGTTGTGGTACTGTAGACAGCCCTGAACCTGGACTGGCCTTCAGCTTTGGCGTGTCCTCAGAGACTCTCCTCCTCTGCTCTCTTTGGCTCAGCTGCTGGGACATTACTACTTTGTATAGACTAATTCACCAGGTGAGCACCCTCTCTGCCATCTCTGCAGTCCCTTCTGCCTAGCTACAGGATTAGGAAGCTGTGGGCTTATCTCTTGCTCTCCTTCAAGCCATGGCCAAAATATTGATTAAATCTGGGCTCCCAAGCTATTTACTGACCTCCCTCTCTCCGCGCATGTGAGCAAAAGCTGTAGAAACCCAGGCCTGTGTTTCTTGTTTTGGGGTGTCTAGACGTGTTTAATCAGGAATACCTCAGATGCTGCACCCACTGGGGTAGATCAATCTCTGGATGTTCAGCAAACAGAACAACCCCTGTGGCTGTAGCTACGAGGTTTGT
Source organism: Opisthocomus hoazin (assembly GCF_030867145.1). Taxonomy (NCBI): domain Eukaryota; kingdom Metazoa; phylum Chordata; class Aves; order Opisthocomiformes; family Opisthocomidae; genus Opisthocomus; species Opisthocomus hoazin. The sequence goes on from NC_134415.1 coordinate 125,171,811, forward strand.
TATTTCTTTTGACTTGAGTTGTGACATGAAGGAGTGCTTGTGGCTAGACCTCGTGCGAATGCAAAAAGAGAGTCAAATCTGGCTGCCCTTGATCAGTGTGAACCAGTATTTGTCACACTCACCGGTCCATGTCCTTGGGAGATTTCTCAGCTAAATTTTCCTGCACCTTAAGGACCCAAGAGGATCGTCTAGATTTCCTCACTTCTTCAAAGGACACATTGCTTCGTTTGTACTGGTAGATTTTTCTCTGTCTTGTTCTTTTAATAATGACCTCAGATTGAATAGAAGTCTTCTAAGAACAGTATGGTGGCTTTACAAAGCGCGAAGGTGTCCCAGATGTGTTTAGTCTGCAGCTGGCATGGGTCAAGTGTCAACATGTACTGGTTTGCGAACCACAAAGACAATGTTGAGCTGTTCCAACCTCTCTCCTGCTCCATCTGGGAGCCGCAAAAACTTCTTGTACTGTATTCTTTCCTTCAAGCCTTGTGAGCAGCTCTCACTTTGTCCCTCTTCTTATCTCCTGCTGGAGCCCAAATTGGTTTGATTCTCTCAGGTGAAGTTGGCTGAAGGCTGGCTGTGTGTCAGCTTTTCCCAAGTCTTTCACAGGAACTTTGTGGGGGCTGTATGAGCAAGTTGCAGCAAACTGCTCTGGTTTTGAAACAGCTGTTATTGGGCTGCAAAATCTAATGAAAATACTTGACTTTTCCTAAGAAAATCTGTTTGTGAAGGGTAATGATTGTTTAATTGTTACTTGCTGTAGTGTTGGAAGAGCTTGTAGCCTTGCATGCATCTACCTTCAGTGCCCCTCTTTAAGCTGGGAAGTCCTGGTCTCTCCGCTCACCAGAGAAGGAGCAGAGAGATGGCACTTGCGTCCAGACTGCAGACTGCAGTGTGGTTTCAGATGTCTGAGATGGGTTTAAAATCTATTCTGGCAACCTAGGGGTCATTGTAGGCTCGTTTACTCTTCTGAAAGGCCAGGTGAACCAGGCTGTATGAAAATGCCTGCTCCCACTGCTTTGGGGACACTCTCTAGCCCGTTCACAGTTGTTGCTACACTACGCTGCAGTCTGCAGCCCAGCCAGAAGAGTGACTTGCCCAAGGTCATGCAGATAGACCGTGGTGGAACGGGAAAACAAAGCTGGGTGTATGAAGTCTTGATGAAGATTTTTGAGATATGTCCTGGAGCAAGATTACTCATGCTTTCTCCAGCCCAGGACAACCTAATGTTGCTGTGCTTGGGGTCTGGATTGTGCCCTAACCACATAGACTGTCTACACTGAGCACTGACCCTCAGACATCAAACTGTTAAAGTGCAAGTTTTAACAAATCCTGGCATCATTTTTGTCAGTTAAGACAGGACATTGCCTGGGCATGGCTTGGGAGTTAGCATGGGAAAGGGTCCGTTCCTGGTTGGTAGACCTATTCCATTCCAGGAATAATGATGTATCTGCTTCAGTATGCTGTGTCTCTGCCCCCAGGGCCAGACTATGATCTGCCCCCAGGGCCAGAGTATGATCTGAGGCGCATTTTATTTATTGGTATAGACAGAATTATTGATTACATGAAGATAGCTTCTTGTGTACTATCAGACATGAGGAAGGAGATTGGTTTGTGACCCTGATTTGCCAATAAACCCAGCAAATTTGCTGTCCTTTTCTGGAAAATATAATAAAAAAAAAAATCACTACAAAAAATGAGAATGATTTCTGAACACAGTCCTTACCTGCGGGGGGGGGGGGGGAATTAAAAAAGCATGAAAGCATTTTTTCAGGTATTTCACCTTTACTGTTTCTTTTCATGTGTATTTGTTGGTTTGTCTGAGAAAACATAATAACTTAGAACTTATCTCTCTGAGATCAGAACAAATATGACAACTGCTGGTTAAAAGGAGCCTTTGTAAGCAGATTGGTTTTTGTAATACTGCCTTCAATTAATTAAGTATCAGTCATTTATGAACACTAGGCTAAACAGCAGCCAATAAAATGGACATCTTTATTACCACATTTGCGAGAAGAACATCAGCCGGATATTGAATCCTTTATTGCTAAATAGAAAAGTTACTTGCATTCACTTAACATCTTGAAACCTGTAATTGCAGGCTTGCCACTGGCCAGATTCTCGATTTTGCTCACTTTGACAATGTACTTTTAAACAAGCCTTGCTCCGTTTGCATTTGTGGAGTCTTTCCCACTGCTCTAAGATTAATTCCTTCTTACACGACCCCAAGACACCGACCACCTCCATGCAGCAGAGAGAATATTAGACCAGAGCCCACCTGCACCAGACTAGGCATCTGTGTATCAATAATATCCACAAACTGTTTATTCCTTCAGCAAGTTGGTTCAAGTATAAGATCACCCTAACTCCAAGGACCAGATGCTTCCTCAGAGACAGTGTGGCCCTGTACAAATTTGCAATATCACCTGTCCAATCCAAGCCTGTGGCTCAGAATCCTGTGAAGCGCCCTGTGGCGGGTAAAAGCTGCTAAGTCAAAGCAAAATAACAAAACATGAGCACGGAGAGGACTGGAAGAGGAAGGCTGGAGGCTGCAGATGGTTTTCATCTCAGCCTCTCAGATCAAGACAGGATTGGAAAGGCTGAGCTCAGCGTAGCTGCTCAGTAGCATGAGCGCAAGCTGATAATTATTGAAGGCAAGTAGCCTCTTCTGGCTCACAGATAGGGAAAACTTGTTTGGAGGAAAAAAAAAAGACTGTCTTGTTCTTCCAACTGTGTTTCCGTAATGTCCAGCAGGACTAGGAAGGGTTCATCTCCCACCTTATCTGGAAGGGCTGGCAGAGCTGGTGTCTGCAGTGTGTTAGCTGTGCCCTTACTGGGAGATGTCCGTACAGCTTTCAGCTCTTGAGGACATGATTAGACAGCCTGCCTGCTCCACGTGGGCAAGAAGTGAAGCGTTTCCTTGCATTTTAGGAAAATTCTCCACTCCTTCCTCTGCTTAGTACATTACGAACAGTCTCTTTCTTAGCTCTTCTAGACTGGATGCTAAGACAATGCTCTTGCCTAAAAGGAAGGCCAGACTATGAACCTGAATGCACCAGAGATGTGAAACCAGGTTAACCTGTACCAGGACAAGCTGTCCCAACACAAGCAAACAGCAGAAAGGCAACAAAACAAGGATGGTGTTTAGGGTGCTCTTCAGCATTGCTGTTCTTCAGTTCTGAACTTAACTTTATCAGTCTCTAGGGCAAATTCCACCTTTACCCTACCAGGGCTCCAGGCAGCAGATTCGTTGGCTGTGGGACTCGTTCCTTCCCATCAAGCACCTGACAGCAGTGGCCGTATCAAAGTCTGCGAAGAAAATATTCTCCATTGACCTCTCAGATGACCTTGGTCAGCTGCTTCATGCCTTTCCCTCCCAGCTATTCCACTCTACAGTTTTGTCAGCACTTGCTAGGAGACATGGCCTTTCGTGGAGTGACAGGCCTTCTGGAGACCTTGCTGTGATGTGAATAATAACAAAGAAGGAATTGGAAGGTTGTTTGGGTAGAGAGAAAAGGAAAATTCAGTTGCAAGCCCCTTCAAATTAGTAATGACTGCTCTTCACTGTGGATCTGAGATGGACGTCAACCACTTGCCAAAGGTAGATAGACCAGCAGCACTTTGCCATCTTCCTACAATAGCTGCTCCTCTGTGGAAAGAAAAAAAGATTATTTCCTTTACTAAATATTAATTTAACTCTTGGCAGTGTTTCTACGCTGACATAACACCTTCTAATCTCAGCCATCTCTATGCCTTTCCAAAATGTTTTTTGAGCCACTTTACTGTACTGGCTGTGTGAGCTGTTGGAGGGCTCTGAACTTCTCCCTCTGAATTTACAATGGATAGGTATTCTTGCTATCTGTAACAAGAATTAAAACAAATTCAGGTACCACCATGTTACCAAGGTGAGACAATACAATTGATGAGCCTTAGCAGAGAAATGTGTCATCTTCCCAGCCAGAGAAAGGTGTTTTAACAGATAGGAGAGGAGATGCTTAAGGCAACGTTAACTGATTAAATATATGTTCTGTGGTAGGAGTGGGAGGAACTACTTTGCAAGGATAAAATTAGATTAATAAATACGTCAAAAAAAGTTCTTAAATTTTTTAGTGTCCTTTATGTAAATGTGGGTATGCATATGGCATAGATACCTTTCTTAGTCTGTAAATAATGATGTAGGTAAGGTTGTACTAGGTATTTTGAAAATGTTAATCTAAGAACAAAACCTATAGTAAACCTTTTCAGAGAGATAAAAAAGCATATGCAGAGCTCTGCACGGTTATTATTACAGAAGTCATGGTGAAAAAACCTGCTGACTGATTTTCTGAGAGAAGTGAATTGTGTTATTAAAATCATGACTTGCATTTCTACAGAAAGTCTTTAATTTATGCAGACCCCACATCCATTGCGCACTTCTAGTGCAAGCAGTGAAACACGCTGTGCATGGCTGGGATATGAGCTGAAAAGCAGCCTTAAGTACAGATGGAACAAAGTCTTCGACAACATAGGAAAGCAGGCACTGCATGTGATGGAAAAGAGAGAGGAAGACAACGAGAGGCAGAAAGGGCAAGCTGTAAAGTCTTCTATACCTCTGTTGCTCACTATATTAGTCCTGTTCTCTGTTTTCGTACCTACCAAGGCACAAGATGCCCATGTGGAGAATAGATGGTAAAGGAAGTTCTTGATAGCGGGGCTGAGAAGGATCCTAAAAAGGGAGAGAGCAGTGACAGAGCTCCTGGAGCACTGTAGAGGTGATCACATGCAGTGGCACATGTCATCGCCCTAGCCCTGGAATCACTGGGTGTGAAGTAGCTTCTCTTTTATGCTGGGTAGGCCACTTGGGAGCAGGAGCTTTGGGCAGGGTGCTTGGGAGCTTTGATGATACTGGCAAGTGTGATCTGGTGGCAGCGGGAGGACTTCCAGCTAAAAAGAATTACTGTGGAACCGGCTCAAGGGCAAACTGAGAATAATTTGTTGGTGGGCAGCTCTGGTAGGGCAAAGAGCTTTTTCTGCAGCTTTTCTTTCTCCTTAACCCCACGCACACAGTGGTGGACAATTCCTGCACAATGCCGGTTCTGCATGCCTGGCAGCGGCTCTGCGAGATGTCAGGCAGCCCTGCCACAGCCGTGAGCCGGACAGATCGGCTTTGCTCCCTGGTTCTGCATTCTGGCAGCAAACGTGCCCTCCCCCAGTGCACTCTTGCTATCAGATTGGTACTGCAGCCAGGGAGCTGCTGCGGGGATCACAGGCTGTGAGACCAGCTTGTCACTACCTGGCTAATATTGCAGCAAGGTTTTGGTCTGATAATGATCTGTAATTAAGATGGGAAAAGTCAGGGGTAGAATGTTTCCTCAGCACACATGATGGCAAATGTTTTGGTGTCTCTCAGAAAAATTCTTCCTTAAAAACACCAATTGCACAGGCCCTAAAGCCTGCTTGTCTGCTCTGAGGGCGAAGGGCAGTCTTTGAAGCCATGCCTTTGAAGGCAATGCCCCATTACAAACACTTTTAAATGTGATGCAGCCACCTACCTAGGGTACAGCAATTTGGGGTTAAAGATCAACCTCCTAATGGGCCGGTCAGCCACATTTCATTTCTTTGTGCAGTCGGTTGGAGACGTGGGACGTGCCATTGCATATCTTCACAGGGAAGCTCAAAGACCTAATATGTTTCCTCTCACAACATACAGCGAACATAAACATCACCTATAGGACCGGTTCAGTGGGCATCTGAAGTTTGTGCCCAAGTTAGGTACCTAAGGAAGACAGAAAAATTGTGCTTGTGCGAGACAGGGGCTCGCTTTCCTTACACCTTGCGTAATTGTTTCCACCGGTGTTACACAAGTGTTGTTAGTCTGACAGCTTCATAAAGGGTGCTACAATTCAGAAGTGGCCATGGAGTGTTTTGCTGCTTCTGTGTTAAATCACTGCTTTACCTGTGTTAAATCATGCATTACCTGTGTTGCATGTAGGGCGGGTCCACAATATTTTAGCCAAATTTTTTTTTATCAGAAGTAACGGTACCTTGAAATCAAAAGCGTCTGTGAAATGAGTTCTACCGTGTCCGTATCTTTGTCTTGGAGGAAGAAAAGAGAAGTTTCATTTTATCATGTCATCAATGAAAGCTTCTATTTTTTTGTGTTGAAATGGTTCTTTCAAAGCATTCCTTCAAAATTCTTTCCAAAATATTTTGCTTTCACATTATACAGTAGATTAGAAAATAAAGGAGGAAAAAAAAATGTTACTTTAAAAGGAAATGTTTTCCCATGTTCAAACTTCGCAGAAGGAGAGGTCACTCTGGTTTGAAAATCACAGAGAAATGAAGTGACCCCACCAGCTCTGCCTGGCAGGATCCCTGCGTGGCCGAGGACACAGCCCAGTCCCTGTGGACATCAGTGTATCCCCCGGCAGGGTGCTCTGGCTCTTTTAATGCCTTTTTCACTGGAGACCAGGGCACTGTATTGATGGGCCAAGTGAACCTGGAGCAGGTTTAATTTGTAAAACAATTTGCAGTTTGTTAAGAAGAAAGATGCTGTTAGCAGTACTTCATTATGCAACGCAATCTCTTGTTTGACGGGGCCTGTGATTTAAATATATATCATACCCATTTCCTGTTTTCCAGGATGATTTCTTAGAGTAGATTTTCATTCATTAACTAAATACATGAACAAATTCAGCAATGAGTGAGTAGACACAACGTGGAAATATTCATGTGCATTTTTCTCCTTCAAATACACACTGCAGTTTGCTCATGTTCTTGGCTCCTGTCCAGCTGAAGGAGGCTGTATTCACAAAGAAGTATAAAACACCCTCCAAGATTGCACCACGTAGACTTTTGGATCCAGATCACAAACCCATTTCTCCTCAGAAGTGGCTGGAAGCTGTGGTAATGAATGCTCTACCAGTGGTGTTTCTTTGTTAACTAACATTATTTTTCATGTCCATAACTGATTTTCTATCTCTACACAAAAAACACTGGTCACCCAGTTGATGCACAACAGATTTATCATTGTAAATTGCATAGGAAGTTGGGACACCAGCAAAGAAACATGAACATTTCTGAATATTTATCAATCTCTCTCCAATTATTTCTTTCCCCAGGCTCCAAGATTAGCACAAGTGTTAGGCTTTAGCTATATACCCAAAAATAACTTTTACAAGGTTGACAAGCTTAAGAGCTCCCCTGCTCTCATTACATATTTCATGGTGTTTTGTTTTTGAGAAGAATTTAATTTTAAATTAAAGTTTTTATTGTCTTGTAAAGCTATAAAGCTTGTATCCTTAAAATATTTACCCTCTTCTTGCCTCTATTATAAGATTATGGAGGTGCGAGAAAGAGGAGGACATCCTTGAAAGGAAAGTTTTGTTCTATCGATGCCAAAAACTGTAATTGCAGAAGTTCAGTGGTCTTTTCATTAAAATATTTACCGCAAAAAGAAAGTTAAAGCAGGCCACTTGTCTCTAATTAACAGACCTGAACAAAACTTCTTTAGGAATGATTTGGATACTTTTCTTGTGGAAAACTCAATTACTCTTTGAAGCAGCAAAAAATTACAAGGAAAAGTAAAGGCAGAATAGGACATTTTTTCCTCTTTTTTTTTAGAGCAGCTAAATAAAAGGCAACCAGGATAGAGAATAGTCCAGCATGAAACTGAAAGAAACTCAAGTTCATGCTTAAACCATTTGAACTGGGATTTTCCTATAGCCTCTTCAATGAGGACACAGTGGACAGAAAGGACAACGTTTCAGATGCTGTTTTGTGAGGTGGTTTGAGGTGTTGGATGGTGATTTTAGTGCAAAACTATGTATTCAATAATTCATACTCTGCTGCAACTCAGATCTTCCTCTCCCTTACATTGATTTTCTCACCATAAAGGAGTGTTGTGGTGCAGCTGGAGAAATTCAGTCAAGGAGCTGTTGGAGTTTTATGAGCAATCATTTCATGCGTTTTCCATGTAACATCAAGAGGTCAAAGACATAAAAGGTTTATAAGGTCAGTCTAGTCAATTGCCTGGCCTGTGCAGGATTATGAGGAAATCCTAACAAAAAAATTAATTCAGATTGGCTTGGGTAGGAAATCCGTCTTGTGGGCTGGAAACTGGCCGAAAGATTGTAAATGAAGAATCACGATAAATGATAATGTAACAAGTTTATGGAAGGTATCTTGCAGGGTATCTCGAGAATTTGTTTTAGGTCTGGTCTCATCTCACATCTCTATTAATTACCAGGAGGTGGAATTGAATTGCACAGGAGTAAAGTTCACAGATAGTATTAAACAAGGAGATGTCAGCAGCAGCTGAGTCAGAGAATTTATACAGACAGAACAGGAGCAATTAGAAACTTTAATAGAAAATAAAACAATATTCTGACGAGTTTTTGTTGCCTTCTGGTCCCCAAAGGGCAATCTAGGTTCCTCTCTTGAAACAGATTCTGGTGAACTGAATTTTGCAAATGTTGAATTGAAGGTGCAGATCTTAAATGATAGGACCAAGGTCAAAGAAAAAGTTGATGTTAAAGTTGGGATTTTGCCACCCCCACGTAAAGGGCAGTTAGTTTTACTTCTGACTCTGAAACTGCTTTGCAAGTATGGACATTTCATTGTTCGGTGTTGTCCTTCATCCTTCACATTCTTGCAGAGCAAGTTCTGCAGGATAAAGACAGCTCCATATGTTGAGTTTGAACAGTGCTTTGGAGGCTATAGATGATGTGTTAAATAACAGTGAAGCCTTGATAGGTTGTTGCTTTGTGTTAGTCCTTTCGTTCCCTTTCTAGAATGAAATCAGTCTTATTCTGAAGTTTTGTGCTGACCATGTGGATTTTGGATGGGCTAACCTTGAAGTTTTTTTGCCATGCTGTGCATCATCTGATTGTTCCCCAGCACTTCAAAACTGAACAGCCTCATACCCCTAATGTCACAAATTGGCTCCATTTTGTCCCCGTTGATTTTTCTCATTTATTAATTATATCCTGGTTGTGCCAGGAAAAAAATGTTGTATCAGGCAGTTTTAAAACTCAGTTGAGCAGGACATTTAAAAAATATTTAGCTGGATCAATTCTGCTGGTTTTGTCCAACTTGAGTGTGATTGCAGACCAAGTCTCTAGGAACGGGTTGGTGAAGTTTTCAAAATGGATTGTGGAGTCAGGCCATTCTCCTCCTTTTCTTGGAGAATGTCCACAACATCAAGCAATTTGCTGCAAACAAATGGTACCTGGTGTGGTCTGCAGAGTCAGGCTGTGACCCTGCCCTGCCACGGAGGGTCCATGATGTAGCAGTTTGTGGATCCTCATACAGAGAACCAAGATGGGAAAACCCATCTCCAAGATGGGAAATATTTCTTCTTATTTGACCCCTTTTATGTTTGGCATCTAATCTAAACTGGGCCCAGTGTGCAATCAGCGGAGAGAAGGGTGAACTTCCAGAAGCAATACATTTCACATTTTCTGAATAACTACATTAGGCAAGGATGTATTTGCCCTTCAGAGACATCATGGACCACAGAAGGAATGTTCAGATTATGCATTTACCTTTCAGATGGTTAAAATTAGGTGAGTTGAATCCCACCATACTTTCGTTTCAAATCACAAAAAAAAAAAAAAAAAAAAAAATCCATGAAATTGTCAGAAGTGTGGGAAAATGGTAAATTTCAAGATTTTTATAGCAAAGACTTAAGACAGATGAAGTGTTTCTGAATGACCTAAAGTGTAATCTGCATTTGGACTGACACGAGGAAGTACTTCCCAGAATAACTTTGTGGGCAAAAAACAAGGCATCTTTTCAAGCCCATTGCAACTTTGTCTCACACCAAATCTCTGACAGGGTTTTGAAAAGATCTTTTTGGAAATTATTATTAGACAGTTGCAAAAAGACTACAATACTTTAATCTGAATAAGGAATTAGCTTCCACTGAAGGAACTGGAATTAAATGCCATCCTCCTGCAAAATAGATTGATGGATATTGACAGTTTATTGCAGGAGGGAGACTGAGATTTTACAGAGTACTCAGAAGACAAATGCTGAGGTTCTGTCATCTGGAAGTGCTTTACCATCTGATTACTCTTTGGCTTATTTATCAGAATTTTTCCCTAAATATTTATTGATTTGAAATCCGAAGGTGGCTAGCTACCACAAGGTACCACCATCTGCAGCAACTTTGTTTTAAAATTGAAAGTCCAATCCTGCCTGTTCTGCCAGAACCAAAACCTTTCCAAATAGGTTATACTAAGATAAATTGAAAAATCACTTTGCACTCCAGGAGAATTTGAAAATCCTTTTTTATAAAACATGTATTACCTTAATGTAACTGTAAAATGTCCATTTGGGGAAAAAAGTTTTGATGTCTTGCAGGGAAACATCTCAGATCAGTTGAAGAAGTGGTGGTTCTTGTTATTATTTACAATGAGTATACTACATTTCTTCAGAAGTGCTTATACACTGTAACTAAGTATTCATCTTCCTTGGTATAATGAACTCATTCTTACCTACAACACTGCATTAACATATAAATCTAGTAACACATATAATGTAGTTTTAAGCATTTAATGACAGCAATTAAATTAGGGGTTAGGACATTGTAGGCTTTAGGACTGAAAACCCTAAGAATAAGATTCAGTCCATTTAAGATCAAAATTGCCCTCTGGAGGTGCCCTGTTTTTCTTTTCTCCTTGAGCAGGCAGCCTGGTAGACCTGTCATTTCTAGCCTGGCAGGTTTGGTTAGGCAGCCTGGCTCAGGGCTTCAGAGTCTAAATTCTGACTTTTCATGTTTTGAGTCCTGTTCTGGCTGAAGAGCCACACCCAAGCCAGAAACTGTGCTTGAAGTTAATAGCTACTGTGTACTCACACGAAAGGACGAATACTCAGCCGTGAAATACAGCCACCTCGAGGATGAAGCTATTCAGGTGTCGCATAGCTGACACCACTACCGGACTACGGGGTTTGAGCACAGGAATTAAAGAAACTGTTAGCCAGCTGGCAGCAAGGAGGGAATTAAATCTTTTCTTCCTTTTTCTTTTTTCCTTCCTACTGAGTTTGCATGAACCTGGATTAGTTCTCCAGTTCAGTTCACTACATGCCCCAAGAACCGCTGCTCGCAAGATTGGCAGGGAGGAGGTGCAGGCTCAGGAAGGGGAGGGAAAGGACCCCTCCTTTGGCAGCATCACCAGTTCATACTGTGAAGTATAGCAACTAAGGAAACTCCAGCAACAGATGGGAAGATCTTTGGAGCACGGGCAGCTGCTCCAGCTGTGCGTTTGCACAGCACTTTGCACAGAGGAGTCCTGGGCCATGCCAGAACCTCACTGGTGGCCAGTGATTGTGGTCTGAACAGAGACCTCAGCATCTGCTGTGCTTTGTGTGGGCCATCCCAGGCCCCAGCAGTGCAAAGGCTGCATCAAGATGAATTGCTCCCAACATGCGGAGCACAATCAGCAGCAGTGGTTAGCAATGCCTGCAATCTCTGGATGAATGTTTTGGGCTAATGTAAAATTTTCAGGTTGTCGTACGCTGTTGTTTAAGACTTGTTCGTCATTGCAAATGCACTCTGTGCCGTCTGAGACAGGACGAGACACCCTCTCCCACAGAGCATGGCTGAGAAGAATAAAGAAAAGCTGGCCCTCATAATGTCAGCAAACTTCCAGTGGGAGAGCTCTCCAGTGATGGCAGGTGATGAGAAGACCGAAGTGGAGATAATGGCATGAGCTTTACTTTTTTGACTGGAAGAAGAATTAAAGAAAACATGTTAGAGAATCACACATGACAGCACCTTCATCTCTATGGGCTACTAAGAACGGAAGATTTTACCATGAAGGGCACACGTTACAAGGTGATCTTGAGACAGATTTTACAAGTATAAAAACTACCTGCTGATGTTCATGTGTGGGAGTGAAAAATGTCTTTGAACATACTGAATTCAAAAGTACCTTGGGTGGGAGTCAGCTATCTCATATGCAGATCTAGAATCCCAGCTTCAGTTATATTCTAATGCATAAATACAGGCCTGCTTAAATGCCCCATTCCCACTTCCCCTCTCCAGATTCTGGTCCATCATAATGGAAAAAAGAAAAGGAAAAAAACATCTGAAACTAGACTTTTTTTGTATCCCTCCAGCTAACAAGTAGCCAAACTCATTAAAAATCTGTGTGTGCTGCAGGGAAGGGGGGATGCTTCAGGGTAGATAAATTGTTTCACAATGCCAAATTTGAGATTAAAAATAAAAAAAAAAAAAAGAGGGAAAACTGATTAATTATCTCTTAAAAACAAGGAATTTTCAGCTGTAAGTGTTAAGTGTTCTTAACTGTATCTGCTTTGTGCCGTGCTTGATTATATCTTACTGAGCACCGCGAGAGTGGAAGCTCCTGATAGGACTTGGGTAAGAGCACAGCAGTGCCTGACATTTAAAGGCTGGGCTTAGTTAAGTCTGCAAACTGCTTAGCTGGAAGTTAACCTCAAAACCAAGCTAGCCCCAAAACCTTGCCACATCACACTTGGCTCTGTCTGATTCCCAGTTATTTCTTTTCTTCTTGCCTTTGATAAAAGATTATCGCAGTGTTTCAGTACTTTGTCTGCTGGTCCCCAGAGAAATCAGGAAGAGTAGAGACAAGAGAAAATTAGAGATGTTTGCCAATCTAAAACATAATTTAAAAAGAAAAAAGCACTCTTTTCTGTGTCTTTATTGAAGCTTCAGATTGTAAGAGCTTAAATGATTCCTGTGGATCTGCTTTACTCCTCACTTTTTATTCTCTGCTGTCTGTTTTTTAACATTTTCTTTGGATGGAGTAATAACACCAGGCAAATACAATTCCTGGCAGCTTTTCTTCCTATTTCTTGTGTGTATTGGACTTCAAGCGGTGTAGGGAAAACAATTAGAATAGGTATACAAAGGGATGTAGACAAAGCAAGAGGGCCTACAAACCTGCCAGTGAAAACATGTGACCCCTTTTTAGGCTCTCCTTTTAGGGACCATTCTTGGATCCCAGTTTCATCCTCCCAGAACCCTTCAACCTGGGCATATGAAGTGCATTGTGAAGATTTGCAAAGGGTGTTGTGTCTTTTTGCTTTTGTTTATATGGAAAGATGACAAGAAAGGAGGTTTTAAGAAGGTTTTAATGATATTTAGTGTTTTCTGCTATCATTCTTCTTTTATTATTTTAAAAATTTGCTTCTTGCTTAGCCTATAACTCCATGGACTTCAAGAAAGTTTTAAGATTAGACCTTCACAAGAGACACAAAACATTCTGGTGGAATATTGTCCTGTTAGCACCGTTTGGAGAAAGCAATGACCCTGTTCAGATAACAAAACTCTCCTGGATTTCATTAGGGCACAAGAAAGCTTTAATTCATTGGTCTTTCTCACATTTTATTGCCAATATTATTCAAATCCCTGCATTTGGGAGAAGGATTCCTTTGTTAAAAAATGAAGAGTTACACTCTTTCTCCTGCTTCCCAGCAGCTGATTTCACTTTTTTTGTTTGTTAAAGAGCTGGAAAAGCCACAAGAAGTATAAGACTCCCAAAGGTGTCTTCCAGCCATGTTACAGAAAACATTATCATGGTGCATTGTGCTTTAGAAATGCACAGAGACTGAAAACTGGGCTACAAGGACCACTGGCCTGCACTGGAAAAAGATATTGCTTGTCTTCTTGCTCACTATGTGATTTTCTTCCTTTCCTTTGAACATTTTTAATATTGAATTTGAGGTGTGGATTGAATAATGGAATATTTTTTAATATAAAGCATTCATGCTATAGATTCCTAGAGTCTGCTAAATACAAGAGCTGGTAAAAGTGTCCTTCACCCACAAGCCTGCATATATGAGTGCGAGTGCTTAGCTTTATAATCCAAATACTGGTGTTTTGTGCGTGCCCCCTGAGGCACTGCTGTCTCCTTAGTGATTCGTTCCTATGTTTCTCCTTGACACTAACAAAATCTTTCGGGAAGAACCCTAACTGTGCTAGGGAGACAAACTCAGCTTTTTTCAATTGGACTTGAATATTCTTCATGGCTTAACATCTGGCAGAGGCCTAGATGTTGTCTCACTTCGCATAGATGGAGGACCACCACTGTATCATGCAACTCAGCAGCTTGAATTTCCCCTCAAATGCCAAGTGGCATCTCCCCACAAAAGTCTGCCATAAAGCAGTATTTGAATATGTGAAAAATATGAACACTATGCTGCTTGGTGATGTAAAATAGCATTTTTGTCCTGGGGTAGAAAAACAGTTTTTGAGCAAATTTCCACATCTCAGTGCAAAGCTCCTGGTTAGCTGAATCAACTCTCCATGGTCTGGAGGAGGTCTGTAAACAGTGCAGGTGGGGGAGTATGACCCTGTTCAAAAATCTCTAGTAATCAGGGCAAGGTCCTGTGCATGATGAGAGGAAACCACTGACAGTAAACTAAGACACTGCTTCTTTCCAGACCAGAGGCAGAGCTGGAGTTCTTCGTGCAACCATTCCCTCTTCCCCTATTGCTCACCCTTCACGTGTTGACCTGTAACAGACCGTTGGGGAGATCCCCAGAGCTGGGGATGGGGTTTGAATCTTCCTGCACTGTATGGGTCCCTACATGCAGGTCCAGGGTGGCACAGTACGACCAGGCAGGACTTGCAAACCAGGTGCCTGGGAGAAGATACACAGCAGCAGGAAGAAATAACACATGTGCTCCCCAGCCTGGAGTGGGACATTTGTGGTGGAAAGGTTTGAAATTTCCTATTCTTCTGTTAGGGTGAGGGATCAGCTGAGGGTAGCTAAACCCAGTCCTGAGTTTTTGCCCCTCTGCTCCATGCTACTGTGTTGTCTGGGTCCCCCTGGGGAGGTGGGAAGGAGGAAAGCTGGAAGGGGATGGGAAGGTGGTGAGAGCTGAGGCAGTGTGACCTGAAGGTCAAGGGAGATTCTCCTCCCCCTCTACTCTGACCTAGTGAGGCCCCATCTGGGGTACTGCATCCACTTCTGGGCTCCGCAGTTCAAGAAAGATGAGGAACTATTGGAGAGAGTCCAGAGGAGGGCTACGAGGGTGGTTAGGGTAATGGAGAATCTCTCCTATGAGGAAAGGCTGAGGGAGCTGGGCTTGTTTAGCCTGAAGAAGGGACCTTAGAAATGCCGATAAATATCTTGAGGGTGGGTGTCGAGAGGATGGAGCCAGACTCTTTTCAGTGGTGCCCAGCGACAGGACAAGGGGCAAAGGGCACAAACTGAAGCACAGGAAGTTCCACCTGAACACAAGGAAGAACTTCTTTACTTGGATGGTGACAGAGCCCTGGAAAAGGCTGCCTAGGGGGTTGTGGATTCTCCTTCTCTGGAGATATTCAAGACCCGCCTGGACACAGTCCTGTGGAACCTGCTGTAGATGACCCTGCTTCGGCAGGGGAGTTGGACCAGATGATCCCCAGAGGTCCCTTCCAACCCCTACCATTCTGTGATTCTGTGATCCTGTGACTGCAGTGCAGGGCTGCGTTCATCTGTTGCCATTGGCATGGCAACACAGGGCACGGAACACAGCTTTGATGTTTGCAGGAGGATGCCAAAGCAACTTTGCTTCCACCTGCGTTCTCCTGCCCTCTTTCTGGGTGGCCAGGGTGCAATGAGAACTGCCACTTTGTTACCCCTCACCATGTATTTTGTCCCTCCTGCCTCCTTCCTCTTCACATGTCCAGTCTCTTTAGAGCATCCCACTCCATAGCCTTACTTTTATTTTACAATCACAACAAACTCTACTTCTCTTGCATCATTGACAAGTTTCTTGCTACACAAATCCCCCCACATAGCAGATTTCCCAGTTGCTTATTTTGTTCACAGCCATCCCTCAGACAAGACCCCAGTCATGGATGAGCAGGGGAAAATGTGTCACAGGTTGCCTGGAGAGATAGTAGCTACCCTATCCATGGAAACATTCAAGATGACATTGGACAGGGCTCTGAGCAACTTGCTCGAGTTGAAGATGTCCCTGCTCATTACAAGGGGGTGGATTAAATGGTCTTTAAATGTCCCTTTCAACCCAAACTATTTTATGATAGTATGATGCTATGAAAACCTGACAGAGTGATACAGAAGGAACAACCTGGGAGGACCACTCAGAAATACAAGTGTGTTCAGCACCAGAAGCTCCTCCACAGAGGAGTGCTCTCTAATAGCAATCACACTTGGCTATAGCACCCTTATGAATTCTTCCATAATTTGATTTACTTCAAAGGAATAGATCTGTGTTAGGAACATTTCTCTTATTCTCTGTTATTATTCCTAGAGTATATAAGTCTCTCAAAATACTTTTCTTCTGTTCTTGTCTATTTTCAAATTACCAGATCAAAAACTGGAAACCAAAGCAGTAAGGGAAAGGAGCACAGGCCCACACTCATCAAAGAGATGTGCCAGTAAGTTCTGGTTTCTTTTTGGGTGTTCTGGGTACACATCTCCTTCACTTAAAAATCGCACTAGCCATCCTTGGTTTCCCTAGGAGAGGGCTCAAGGCCTGTACTTTTGTTAACATGTAGGGCATGTCTGTGAAGGGACCAATGTGCGCCAGGGATGATGAGACAGGTCGCTAGTTTGGTGTTTGCATCTGCCACTGAGAGTGGGTTAATCTCTCCTAACTTTTTAGCCTGATAAATATTAGGATCAAGTCTAAGTACTCCTGTGTCTCTGTTGTAAATGGAAAGAGACAGGCGTGTGCAGAGGGCAAGTCTGGTTTTTACCTGTACCTTAGGATGGGGCAGATCGTCCTTTTGAAGTGCCTGACTCTTCCCAGTGACACTGAAACAAAATTGCTTGACCAGCTGGTGAGCTGAACCACATCATTGCCTGAAAGCTGGAAATAACAGAATTGCTCTTTATTGCAGCAGAGACCTACAGGATCGTTTCCTGGATAGCTTCTCATGACCACTTTCATACATTGTGGTTTTGCTGAGTGAGCAGACCACATGGTCATTGCTATGTCCCTGGTCCCAGTCAGCCAGGGTGCAGTTTTACCTCGAATGCATTGCCCTCAGGGCTCGACCTACCCTGGACTCTCTCTCCATCACTGAGCCATACAGAAGAGCTGCACAGGGACAAGCGCAGCAAGTGGTCTGGTAGGCGTGCAAAAGCACCTACCCAGCTCTGAGGTCAGGAGAAGTGCTGCACTGCAATAAATCAGTGTTACATGTGACCGTTTGAAAGGGATGCTTCAGGAATTGTTGGTAATTGGTGGCTGTGTAGTAGGGATCGACTGGTATAAGGTCTCCATGCATAACCATACTAGGGACAGAGACAGAGAAATTAGTTTGACTGGGGAGGAAAACCTCCCTCCAAAGCTTTAAAGTGAGCTAGAGGGATGTGGGAGCAACCAAACATGTCAAACCTTAAATAATGTCTTGAAGAAAGGGTATTTTTATTCTATTTTACCTCAAAAAATTTAGGTGAAGCAATTGACTTCTTCCTAACCTCTGTGGATTTTAGTGTAATACAGTCTATGATCTATGTTTGGTAGAGTAGGAGTGTCCTTATCATGGAGAGAAACAACTGCATTGATCTCATTAGGATGTTTATCACACAATATATTTTGACAGACATTCCTGGTTGCCCTCTGTTGAACATTTTTAAGCTTTTAAGAGAAAATAGAGTTTAACCAGGACTGCATGCTTAATCCTAACAATTCTCAAATGTAGCTTGATAATTATCCATCACTCCTGTTGATAAAAGGTAGCAGTTAAAGAAAAATAAAAATAAATTTGCTGACAAAGATTCTGCAAGTGTACTTGAATGAGAGTGATCTGGAAGGAGGGTACAAGGGCATCTCTCTTCCTTGCCAGGGATCTTCAATGACTTTTAAACCTCTCACCAGCCCTGTGAGGTCCTGCGCTCAGCTCTGAAGCAAGCCAAACATCCCCATGCCATTTACACATCTTTTTAGGATATTAAGGGTCCAAATATCCTTTACAGACAAGTTTCTAGCCTGAAATAAGGTAGGGGTTTGTTCTGCATCCATTCTTTCACCATGTGTGATTTTTACTGCTGAATGGACAAGGAGTTTGGATTTTCAACCACGTGCAAGGCCAGATCTGTATGAACACAGGTGGCAAAATTCATCATCCTGTGGAAAAAGAAGAATGAGGTGGTTGATGTCTGTCATCTCTCACTCCTCTGAGAGTCCTTAGTTCTCATCCTCCTCTCTTTCAGAGTCTAAATCTACCAAATGGCTTTGGGGCATCTAGAAAAATAGAAGGGAGTACACAGAAAGCAAATAGTATCCATCAAAGCAAAGATTTTTTGCTTGGCCCCTGTTTAAGGTCAAATATCACCTGTCTTAGCAAGCAATCTATATTTTATGCTGTTTTCAAAGATGCTTAGATCTGGAGAGAAATAGCTGCCATCAGAATGGACAACGGCCTTTTTTGTCCTCTGGGAGAACAGAGATTGTGAAGTTTTCACGAGACATTAGGAAAAAAAAAAAAAAAGAAAGACACAGAGACACAGCCTGGGAATCTGAAATTCACGCTTCAGCCGTGTTAGTGACCTTGCTAAAGACAGTTATCATCTTGTGTGGTAGATCCCCTGGAGATATGTGGGTGTAAAAAGGTGTACAACCAATAAGTATTGTTATTACTCTATGTTTTGAGTTTGGTTTTCTGTGTATAAGATCAGAGAGCAGCAACATATGTAGGTAAAATATGTAAGGGATCTGTAGTCTGAAACATGAAACTGTTAATACGATGTTCAAAATAGCATCCTGTAGGGATACACCAGGAAGGACTTGCTAATTAACAACTGAAAGTACTTTTTTTTTATTTGAACTGGGAAGAATGAGGGATCTTGTTCAATACCTGCCTGGTCTTTAGGTCTTATTTATACAAGTCACTGTGGCCTCATTTTTTTTCCCAAACCTTAGGCTTAGCCCAGGAGCTTAGCTGTTCCTGTCTCCTTTCACCAAGGTGGTCCTGGAGGACAACAAGGAACTTGGGATGGTGAATAATACTCCTGAAGAGCCCATGAGACACCAGGAGGTAGTTAGGTCCCTGCCCTGAGGCCACTTGGAAATGCTGAAAGTCACATTGGCAGCTGGGTCTTCATTTTCCTACACTTCAGTCTCCAGCTGTAAAATGGGTTGAAAGGCAATATTTTTTCCCATCTTTTTTCTGTCTTCCTTGCTGAGGAACTGTAACCGTTGATGTGACAGCCCTGCCTAGCACAACAGGACCTTTATCTGATTTCGAGTGATATGCATTTGGCAAAGCCAGTATGTGAACTGTATTAGAAAAGGGCCTGGTTTTCCCAAACGCCATGGTGGCAGGTTCGTGTTTGCACACTATAAAAGCAGCAAAGGCAAAACCCTTGCGTAAATAGGAAGTAATCTACCTTCGGAAGGAAAGGGATGGACAGAATGGCCTCAGAGAAATTCAGCATCTGTGATTTCCTTGATTCTATCTGAAAGCTCGCTCTCTGTTTTGCTGACATATGAGCTGGGTGCCCTGTGGTACATCAGTGTAACAAATAGCTGTTATCTTCTGTTTCATAGGAGATAAGGCAGAACATGATTTATTTGTGCCTGCTTTGTTGCCTCTTTTGAAATGTTGCCATCGTTCGGTGCACCTTTCACAGAGTAAGGCAGATGGTCATCTCAAAGTTTCCCATAACCTTGCCGTGTGTATTGCGCAGTGAATCAATGAAATCTGAATTACAGTGCATTGTCTGAGTTTGGAGCTGTGCTGCTAAAGTATCCTGCAGTGGCTGAAAAAGTTTGAATGTCAACACTGCATATGTACTGAGGAAATATGACATTTCTCCCTAAATTTCAAAGCAATGCCATAGGGCATTTTTAACTGCAAAGTTATAGGGACTGCATTGTTCAAACCTTAATTATCAGCTTGGAAATGTACCTTTCGTGACTGTGTGAATGTTAGGTGTGAACCCTCCTTAGAAAAAAGAATAGAAATAATGAATCAAAACAGGATTCTAACAGGAAATGCCGGAGATGAGAAGTTTTTGGAGTCCAAAGAGCACCAGCTGCCCCTCTGTGCTAGCTGTCTCTGCTCATATGACATTTGCAATGAGGCTTCAGGTGCTTTGAGAAGCTGGCATTAGACTGAAATCACCTGTCACGTCAGCTCGTGCCAGGATGCCTCGCCAGAAGCCATTATTTCAATGGGAAATAACAACTGGGAATAGGGAAAAAATGAACTTCTGAAAAGCACTTTGTCATGTTCCCTGGGCTGTGGTGGGCAAATGCTGAAAACAGTCTGAGCTCCTGCCATGAAAGCAGGCATAGGCAGAAATTTCGCAGTGGGAGGATCACCTCCTGTACACACCACAGACGAGACAAGGTGAGTATACAAAGCATTTTCAGTGCTGTCTCTCAATTTCTGCTGTTTATTTGCTCTATGAGCAGGCATGCCGGAAGATATCTATGTTTCGTAAAGCCTGGTACTTTGCTTCATTGATTTTTCCTTAGGATGTGAATCATTACAACGAGCAGGTCTGGCAATTTCAGATAACGACCTGTGCGCCGCACAAGTGTTTCTTGAAATGGTTAATGCTGGAAGTAATAGATGTTAAAAGTGTCTCCCCCAAATGCTTCAGGCCTTTTGCAGGTGGCTGCTTCCATGTGTGTGTGTGTAGAGCAGCTCCCAAATTCAGACTGTCAGCTCATTCCCATAGCGCGTCTAGGCAAAGAGTATTATCTCACACGAACTCACTGCTGCAAGATATTTTATGTATCAACTGGTTTGATAATTTTATGTTTTTATTAAATATAAGAGGCAAGAAATCTGAGAACTTTTAATCCCACTTAAACACACAAAAAAGCAAAATGTTTTTTGGTGTGCAACAGACATTTAATCCCTGGGTTTAGAGTTTTTGATCAAAGAGATTACTTGCGCTAGGACATTTTTATCCAATGTACTGAGTTGTCTTCCTCAGTTTGCAACTGGGTTTGATCTTCTGAATCCATGCAAGCTTCTTCTATCTTGAAAGGGGCACATCACAGTTACTCTAGAGAACTGGAATAGCCAGTGGCTAAAAAGCAAGGACTTTTCTTACAAAACCTTTATTACAACAAAGAGTAAAAAATCTAAATGGGACCAGTTAACTCTACAAAAAGAAGTCTGGTCTTGTAAATAGCTGGAGGCTGATTCTGAGTGCACTTGATGTGTCCTTAACTGATTGTCATGGAGATTTTATGTCCTAGCATACACTGAACTAAGTGAGACCAGAGTAAGGTTTATATTCTTGAAATATAAAAAAACAAATCCTGGCTAAATTGAGATGCAAGGTAGATTCTTCTCTCTGTGTCACTGGTAGAAATCCATTAAACTTCAAATAAGCAGTTCAAAAAGTCTGATTTTAATTATATTGTTCTAGAGCCAGACTAGCTATTAAACTAGATCTGTCTATGTTTACATCTCTGTACTGAGGAGCAAGACCTCATTTTCTGTACATTTCCAACTTTTCAAAAGCATTTCCAAAGTGTCAGGAAATCACAAATCTTCCAGAAATTGATCTTCATCTTAAACATTTCATACTTCAGTAACTGGAGATTTGTTGTTGTCTGTCACATATAAACTGTCGGAAAGCGGTCCTCTCCTGCGTGGTGAGGAGTTTGCATGCTACATTTCAGTCCCCGAACATCTGGGACCGTAATGAGTATCTGGGCAGTCGCTGAACCGCAGCACAGAATTGCAAATGAGTCTATAATGAGTGAGGAACAGAGTTGTGGCAGGGAACAGGAATGCGTCCCAAAGCCCACTGAAGTGAATGGCATGACTGCTGTTGACCACAGTGGCCTTTGAGTAGGGCTCTTGGCATGTCTGTGCAAGGAAGATAGAGTCAAATGGTATCACTGTATCACATCTCATGCAGGATAACCACATGCTCATCTTTTTTACTTTCCCTCCCAGGATGGAAGGAGCAGTTTTATTGGCCACCAACTCGGAGGGGTCATGGAAGTTCCAAACAGCAAGGACCAGAGAGTCAAATCAGCCAGAGCCATCCAAATCACTTACTACCTCCAAACATATGGCTCTGTCACCCAGGACCTCATTGGGGAGAAGTGGGAGAGTGAATTCTGTAAACTGATGCACAAGATGCAGCTGGATCACCAAGATCTGCAGCTCTACTCCCTAGCGTCCTTTAGCCTCTGGAAGGACTTCCACCAGACCAGTCTCTTGGCCAGGGGCAAGATTTTGGTGAGCCTGATGCTGATTCTCCTGACTGCTACCCTCTCGAGCTCCATGAAGGACTGCCTGCGTAGCAAACCTTTCCTGGGACTCTTGGGAGTACTCACTATCTGTATTTCCAGTGTCACTGCGGCAGGGATATTTTTCATTACTGATGGAAAATATAATTCTACTCTGTTGGGAATCCCTTTCTTCGCTATGGGTAATTATTTATCTTCATAATAATAGGATTAACAGAGCTTAATGACAGGATTGTAAATTACATCCTGGGTTATAAAGTGCTGATTTTACCTGGAGTGAAAGTCTAAGTTGTTTTCGCCTTGTTAAATTGATCTGTGCCTAGCTGAAAAAAAAAGGGGAAAAAAAGCAATGCAGTAGCAACAATAGAGAGAAAATGACATTGCTGGAATCTTGGCCAATGAGGGGCAGTTTTGTTTATCTGTGTTACAAAATGAAGGAGAAATTGTTATTGAAAACTAGTCAGCTCAGCACAGAAAATGGATATGTGTTGACTTGACTTTGATGGGATGCCAGCTGAAAGCCCAAGTTAAAACAGGAGGGTGCTGAGGAAGGAAAGATTTTAGCATCCTTCCCGAGGAGGGCTGCTCTTCCAGCTTTGTCTGAGGGGCAGAGGGGAAACAGTTGGTGTAAGAATAAGATTGATGGACTTTATCTCAGAGAGGAGATTACTGTTGTGGTGTTTGCCAGGCTGTAAGCAAAGCGGCCTGTCAGTATCTGTAGCATGTAATCCCTCGGTTTGTGAAGTCCCAGATCAACTGCAAAGATTTCCTTGGTGTTGCACCCGGGCAGGGGAAGGTGCAAACGAAGAGCAAGCATAAACCCCAGCTCTTATAGCAGAAGAATTGATTTTGTTCCTTCTGTTCTCATTTCTGTTCCGAGCACTTATTGTGCATCTGTGTGGTTAATGAATTTTCTGGAAAGGTACATTGGAAAGGAAGAGGGAAATGTGCCCAAAACGGCTTGCTGAGGCAGCGTTGTTGAGTGCAATCACATCCAAGTTTGTCAGAGTTCCGACATATCACGAGTCTGAACCCCAGCAATGACTCTATGCAAAATCTCAGCAGTGGCAGCCCAGATGCAGAAACCTTCAAGCTGGCTCTTTGGTGGCAGGAAATCTTACCTGTCAACAGACTTCTGCATCTTTACACTTCTTTTCTTAAATTCCATGCATGCTTCTAGTACTCAAGCCCAAGTCCTGTGCTATGGTGAGAAATAACTAAATATGCAAAGCCACAAGCCAGAGTCAAGTTTTGGAGAAGGATCTTAATAAGGGTCTGTTTCTTAAAAACCTCAAGATCCCAAAACCTGCATTTTCTTATTTTTTCCCTGAAGAAAAATCCTGTAGATGTTTGCATCCCCCAACACACTGCCTCGTATTTTGTCTGTCCACTGATAATGTATCCGTGTCACTAACCAAGGAGGCTGAGCTGTGGCCTCTCCAATCCCGCACCCAGCATCTCTGGAGCAGCTGGTCGAGGTGGGAAGGAGTGGGGTGGAGTGGATGGTCAAGATTCCAGAAGGGAAAGGGAGGAGTGAGGAAAAAGACCTCAAGAAATTGCATGATTGGTTCAGCCTAATTAATACCGACAAACAAAGCCATGCCAAAGCCTCTAATTCAATCATCTGCACTGCTAAATTGCAACAATGGCCCCTGGCATGGTCTTCCCTATGCCAGCTCTTCAGACGCTGTGCATAGCTCTGCAGTGTAATTGGGTTTGATGGAAAGTGTTGAGAAGGTGGAGAGGTCAGCAGGGGGAGCAGAGAACATGCCAGGTTGTGACAGAGTTGGATCCTGACCTGGGTGAGGGGTGTAGGCTTAGGAAAAAGAGATCTGCGTGGCAGAATGGAGAAAAGGATGACAGTGGGGAAGGGGAGGCTCATGCTTGTTATCAGATTATGGCAACCTTTTTGTTGGGTGTCAGGAGGTGCATATTAAAGAGTGGGGCCAAATGGCACCACCTTGCTTGTCCAGCAAGTTGAAATAAAGGCAAAAAAAAGCACTGAATTGATGAAAAGCACCTTCTCTCAATTGTTTATTCCTCTGCTGGTGTCCCTGTTTAGACAGCTGTAGATATGGGTGGCCCATACTGCGTTCTTGACAGGTCCCAAATTTATCACTCCCAAGGACACCCAAAGCAGAGGTGAAGTCCAGCTTTAGGCTGACCTCAAAAGCATCGTCATCTATACAGGCCACAAGTGCCAACCGAAATGGCAGTAGCATTGCCCTCAATTTATAACACGCTGCAGCCCCAGGATGAGACAGGAGTGGGAGTTTCTGAACGTAGGGTGGCTCAGTTTCCCACCTAGGACGGTGGTAATCTGGGAGTTTGTTTGTTGTCTGAGGAAAAGTAATGAGGAAAACTTTCTAGTGTGTTTTGCGCTTTCATTTTTGTCACAGCCACTGCCAAGAGCAAAAGAAAAGAAAAAAAAATCCAAGTGAGATATTTGCAAGGATTGCTTGTATAACATCGTATTAAATGAACTTCAGGGTGAAAAAGAATACATTTAAGTAATCCTTTTACAAAAATTTCATTCAGGAATCTCAGACTGAATTGGAAATATCATTAGAGAACAGCTTGCAACACCTGGGAACTGCTGCTGGTAAATATTAGGCAGCAGTTTTACAGTTTGGTGAACTGAAAGACAGGAAGGATGTCTTACCAAAGTCATACCAGTTTACATCCTGCAAAGTGCCTTCAGGTCCTTTAGCAGCAGTGCCAGCTAATGAGGCTTTGCTCTGCCCATGATGTATCCGGGGCCTCACAGACCTGGGCTCCTCACAGCGCAGGACCTTCTGTTGAACCTAGTCTGCCGTGAACTGATCTGACACCTTAGAGAAGCTCCACTGAAGACCCAAGAGTATGATTTCTGTGGGTCAATACCCGACACATGTTGTACCAGTGTTCCTTGCTGCTAGCACAGCAGAAAGCAAACAATACATCAAATAATAATTGAGTGAATATAGATGAAAAAGTGTGCAAAGAGGGATTTCCCAGAATTACAAATGCCAGATTTGCAAGTCAGTCTTTCAAAGTCAAGTTACTTAGATTAAAAAAATAAAAGGAAAGCCGAGCCATAACAGCCACAAAGTGCCTGCAGGTGAAATGCTTTGCTGGATACACAGGCAACCTTAATTCTGGCAGCTCCTGACTTTGGAACACTTCAACCTGACATTTGCAAACTGTCCATTAAAAATATATTTGTTTGGCTGAAAATACACGGTTTCTTCTGACATTCACTTTTCAAAGGATTAATTTTAATGGAAATTCCATGGTGTACTTCTGCACTTGTCCTTTTGCCTGCAGAGACAGCGGGGTGCTGCCATCTGAATGCAAGGAATAACCCTGGACCTGTGCAAGTGTTTAGGTCCATAATTCCTATTCCAATGCAGAGCATCTGTGGGTTTTAGTAGGTGATAGAAGTCCATATAAAAATGAAATGTTTAATATTTTTCTAAACTTGGACTGAATGACCTACACATTAATCATTTATTGTAGTCCAGCTGTAAGGGAATGGTCTGCTGGGATAAAGCATATCTGATATACTGGGGGAAGAATGCTAGCTCAGATTGGCTTTTCTTTTCTTTATCCTTAACGGTGAAAAACTTCAGTCTTAAGTTAGGCACGATGACAGTGGTGGAAAATCCTGCTTGCTCTGGCTCCCTCTTCCCAGTGTAATGGTCTTCTTGGACAGCTGCCTCAGGAAAAGCAGTTTCCCCAGTACAATGTCAAACACTGTGTTTTTGGAGCCAGTGACGAGCAACTCCTCAGAAAGGTCCTGTGCAAAAAACACTCTGGCTGCCAGGATCTCCTGCAAACAGGAGCAAGAAGTTGCTCAAATCAAAATGTTGATTTTTAGCTGTTCATACCCCAGACAAATGGCTAAAGGTGGTGAGTTAGAGAAAATGTGCTTCTTTAGTTTCAGTGCTGCCTCCTTTCAGAACTGAAGTGGACCTGGATGGTTTGTATGTCTTTTTTTTTTTTTTTTTTTTTTAAGACAGGTTTTAGTAACCACCATGTAAAATCTGTATATGGGACAGTTCTACCTTATATTTCTCTTGTGAGACAAATACAAACTGCAGGTTTTTTTGCAGGTTTGACACCAGCAGAACTATCATCTTTGGCTGTGTTTCAGACAGGAGATGTAGGGTCAAATCACTGAGTTTCAGTTTTGTTCTAGACATCAGAAATGAACCTGGTTAGATGTTCACATCTGCCTTTTGTGTTTGAATTCATGATGTAATTTCAAAGGGATGTTATGTACGTGACATAATTATGGTTTCCCATGCCTAATCATCACTAATTAATATAACCAGAAGGTTAACTACATAATTGAGATATTATTGCTCCCATGATTTGTTTTTTAATGCACAGCAACCAGATTGATATCATCAGAGAGATAATGACTTAACTCAGCAGAGGATCTGACTGTATATTTTTAAATGCAGGTATATTGATTATGTTATTTTACACTGTAATTATTGTTGGACTGTCCGTGAAGTACTTCATTATACAGACTAGTGGAAATCTTATGTTAACAATGTAACTCCAGTGTAATTACAGTGTAATTGTGGGTTTTGTGTTATAAAGTGTATGTGTTTCTTAGAAGACTGGATTCACAGTGGACGTAACAGCCATTTCCTGCTGTTTGTAAATACAGATCAGGAAGACCATAAGATCTTCTTGGGAATGGCTATTTCTCATTGACTTTTTAGAGAACACTAAGCTCAATGGATGCCCTGCAACACATTGCAGTATTATTACTACTACTACCACCAATAACAATGCTATTATTAGCGGTGTAGTAAAAAGATACAAAAACTTTAGGAAGCAATAGGCTACCTGTTTCCAGCAGTAACCCCATGCCTAATGTAAGAGCGCAAGATTGATGGCAGAGATTGTACGCACAGTGCAGACTTTTCTGGTAAAATTCCCAGCTATTTCTCCCCCCAAGTTGTTCAAATGGAAGGAGGAAGCAAGGCAAAAGCAGATAAGACTCCAGGTAGTGATTAGCATTTCATACAGAAGCCATCTAACCTCTTTTGGATGGCAGTTGTTGAAATAATGGCTGATGATCACCTTTAAGTAAATTTGAGATGTCACAGTGTTACCACTAGTGGTAGAGTTGTTTGAAATAACAGAAAAAAGTCTTAGTGCAGATCAGGAGGTTTTTTTAAACCTCAGAAGACAAATGTGCATGCTGGAGTGCATACTATCGCTAGTTTACCTGTACATGAACTATCACAGTATTTCTAACCTTTGCTTCAAGCAATGGACTTTCCGATTACAGCTGCAACTTGAAAATATCTCAGGAGTGACTCTGATTTTGTACTTTTGATGCAGCAGTAAAAATCCCATATGAATCTTGTGTTATATGATCATATCCTATCTGTATGAGGAGCAAGAGAATGACCCTGTAGAGCAAAGAGACCTACTGACATAAATCCCCACCACTCCATGCCTCAGATGTACAATGAATCTGTCATTTTAGGCGTTACAGCAGTTCATGACCCCACCCACTCAGCAGATCATTAAGGATTTTGGAAATATCTTGTCCTTAATTACAAGATGTCCGTTCTTGGCTTTTACAGTAGAAAATGTGAATAAGAAAAAATCACCTGAGGCAGCAGGAGCAAAAAATTGAAAGATATAAAAATGTTTAAAATTACCTATTTGGATGAGCAGATAACATACATAATTCATACAAATGGGTTTAGACATTCTCTGTATTTGTAAGTTTGATTTCCCCATAACCTGGTATACTCCCTAGCAAGTTTATTCCCAGTTGCAGAGGGCTGTGTTTTTTCATTTCTATAGGAAAGGTAAACATCCCCAGAACACTTTTTCCTGGATTTTGCATAGACCAAAGCCTTTCTGGGATAATTTGCTACACTTGCATCATGGAGTCTGGCCCTGCAGCTGTGTCCTGGAGCTGTCATGATTAGGGAGAGACAACAGGCTGTCCTTCTCTCCCAAACACAGGCGAGATGAGGATATCTCTGCCCAGGTCCTTTGGGCCTTCTCACAACCAGCAGAAAGAGATGCGAGAAGAAGCACAGCCAGCCTCAGTCCTAACAACAGGGTTTGTAGCACCTAAGTTCAGGAGTCCCAGGTGTTCTTCGCTTAACTGAAATGACACAATCTCAATTTCCTTTGCAGTCAATACAGAGAGAAATAAGAAACTCCAAAGTCATTTGGACCATCTGTTAGTACGTATTTGGGACGAGCTATGCTAATCTCTGGAAGGTACCATCCATCTCTGAAAAAGCTAGGGTCACTGCTTAGACTTTAACACCTAATGTTTTACACATAAGCTCTGAGACATCTATACATGTATGCATACACAGCATATATTAATGAGCTGACTTGAATCCCTTACAGATTGCTTTCTAGCTCTTTTTTTCCTGTAGAGACTTACCATAAGGTCTCTTATCAACTTAAATGTCATCATCCCTTGGGACAGTTGCTCCACCCCAGGAGGTGGCTCTGCAGGTCTGCTGGCCAGTGATTCTGAGGCTCTGCTTGGGTTGAAGCATTCATCCTTGGACCTTTGCCCAAGCACAGACCATTACTACCAGATCCTCCATAATGACATAGAAGGTACAAAAGACATTGGCTTGGTTTGTTCCTTGAGAACAGCCAGCTAAACTCTTCCTCCTTCTGACTCTAGTGTGAACTCAATTAATCCATTTGTCCAAAGCAAAGTCTCCAAATACAGTTGTCTTTTATAATTGTTATTATTATTAAAACTACTTCCTCAGCTCTCCAACTGCAGCTGACACACAAGTAGCTGTCATCTGAACTGCTTCTAATTTGCTGCCAGCATTTGTAGAATCCCTTGAAAAAAGTGGTTTCGTAAGAGAAGAGACCCAAAAAGTCAAAGGCTAAAAAGAATGGTTTTCTTTTACACTTAAAAATGTATGTTTAGTACTCTTAATCAATACACAAACTCTGTTCAGATAGTAAAGGATGTTTCCTTTTAAGGTGACTCACACATTTTTCTGAACACGTCTCACTTTCATTTTTCTACCCTTTCATGGCAATACTCATTCCTATAACTGGGTTATTCAAGGTTCTTTATTGAATGCACCTTTTCTGTGTGTTGATCTCATTTAGCAGGAGTTTCATTCCTTGTACTTAGTATGTATCGATGCACATCACATTTACATATGGCTCATTTGGGCAGGAAAAGAGCTGCACCATGGCAGAAATGATTTAGCTCCACGTATATCATCCCTAATAGGGCAATGTCAAATCCAGCCTTGAATAGCACCATTGCTAGCAATTCCATAACCTGCCTCGACAGCTTGTTCCAGTGCTTAAATAGCCATACATTTATACAGGTATTTCTTAATAATTTCACTGCTGCAGTTTATGCCTATAACTTCAGAGTCTGTCTGGCCTGACTGCGGAGTGTAATTTTTCACAGTATCTGTGTGATTTGCAAATACTTTTAAGATATTTTATAAGTAGGGCTGTGCATGCTTCAGCTGGATATAATTTCCTACAAGATCTTTTTTTCCCCAGATCTTTTACTGTCGTTCACATTTTCCTGTGAACTCCATTCATAAGGAAGACTGATGGTGGCTTCTGGTCTCTGCTGGAGCACTGTGGATCTGCAGGGAAGAGCAGATGTGGAATAGGCTGAGCTCCAGAAGGCTGAGTCCTGTTCTCTTTGGTGTGTGGTGGAAAAATGCAGTCTTGCATTGTCCTTTCTTTTCTGTTGGGCAGGAAAGGTGGGCTCTAATACCTGAGGAAGCATAGAGTGAATGATCTTATGCTCTGTGAAGCACGCTGTCTGCTCACCTTAGACACTGTGTTCCTCTGTAGGGAAATCCAAAGTTGTGCTTCTAGTTTTTAAGCAAAAAAAGAAAGACAGAAAATGTATTTACTTTCTCCTGGAATACATTTCACTTGCAAATAGCCCATGGAACTCACTATTGAGGTATGGTTGTGGCTCAGATTTCAGCCTGATTCAGAAATGTTTGGATTTTTGAACAACTAGCTAAAACTTCTCTATTATTTGGAATAACTTTACAACACTAAAACATAACAGTAAGGAAGAAGGATAAAAATTAATGACCATGTTGAAAAGCCGAGTTCAGAAATGAGCACAAAGAAATTTCGTTTGTGAAAAAATTTTCCTGTAGCTGCCCTCTTTCTGTCTGCTAATTTTCACCTGAAGATTTAGGAACAGGAGACAGAACTCAACAGACCATTTGCTCATATGTTCTAAATCAATATTTATCTCCTATATTCATCTGCAATGTCAAAACCTTTGCATAGAATTAAAGGTTTAAAGAGTCTATCACAAACACAAAACCAGCTGAAAAGACCTTACTCTATATTGTGTCATTTATATGTCCTCCTTTGTGCTACTATTAGCCAGCTGAGGTTTTAATAATTCATTTTTATCCTTCCTTTTCCTATTCTTTTTTTCACCCTGATTTCTCCTCTCTGGTGGGATAACTGCCTGCAGTAACACACAGCATGCTGAAGCCACACTGGCTCCAGACTCATTGCTCCATGAATGGTAACAAATACTAGCAGCAACCTACATTATTCAACAAGTATCTTCCATGTCATCAGCATAACTCCACGCCACTGGCCTTCACGCAGAAGTATTCTCAGGTATTACAGCTGTGACGTTCCACGTGTTAGACCTGCTGGATGTGGTGAAGTAGGTCATGTTTCATCTGTCTATTCATTCAGCCATTCATTCATTGTGGCTAGCAGGTTGAGGGAGGGGATTCTGCCCCTCTGATCTGCTCTGGTCAGACCCCCCTAGGAGTCCTGCGTCCAGCTCTGGAGCCTTCAGCACAGGACAGACCTAGAGCTGTTGCAGCAGGGCCAGAGGACCCCACAAAAATGGTTGGAATTGGAATACCTCTGCTGTGAGGAAAGGTTGAGAGGGTTGG
Source organism: Opisthocomus hoazin (assembly GCF_030867145.1). Lineage (NCBI taxonomy): Eukaryota > Metazoa > Chordata > Aves > Opisthocomiformes > Opisthocomidae > Opisthocomus > Opisthocomus hoazin. Next base: position 125,202,878 of record NC_134415.1, read on the forward strand.
GGCTGTTCAGCCTGAAGAAGAGAAGGCTCCTGGGCCACCTTGTTGCAGTCTTTCGGTACTTTAAGGGGGCTTGCAAGAAAGATGGGGACAGATATTTAGCAGGGCCTGTTGCGATAGGACAGCTGGTAATGGTTTTAAACTGAAAGAGGGTAGATATAGACTGGATGCAAGGAAGAAATATTTTACAGTGGGGGTGGTGCAACACTAGAACTGGTTTCCCAGTTAGATATATCTGTTAGATACCCCGTCCCTGGAAACATTCAAGGTCAGGTTGGATGGGCTCCAAGCAACCTGATCTAGATGAAGATGTCCCTGCTCACTGCAGGAGGGTTGGACTTGATGACCTTAAAAGTCCTTTCTAACCCAAATTATTCTATGATTCTGTAGATCACATTTGTTTGACTGCAAGATGAGGATGGTGTTTTGGATGCTCAGAGTGGCAGTGAGAGCTGCCCCAGCAATAGATGCAGACACAGGGCTGCAAGTGGTACCAACTGAATGAGAAGAAAAACCTCAGGCCTTTGCAACTTTGGATCACTAAAGATGCTCTTTCATTTTTGTCCTGCAAGAGTGGCTATACTGTCCTCACTGTCTTGGCTGAATTTCAGCGTGGATAATTGCATTTCCATCTTCTTCAAATTCCCCCTGCCGTGCAGGTTAGATACAGTATTGGTGAGCACTACCTGGCTCAAAACACTGTGCAGGTGGTGCTCGGTTCAGCAGCTGCTGGTTTTCACCCAGACGTGACTGTATATCACTGGTGAATGCAATAGCCACTTTCTGTGGGTAAGCAGCCTCTAACATCTTTCTGAGAATATGTAACTGTTTCTTGGCTCGTTGTCATTGCATTTTCCTGCAGTAATCTGTACTATTTCAGCAGTAGAGAATTTTTTGTTTGTACTCTGCTCTTAAAGTCCAAGGAAGAAAAGCATTTCTTTGCACCCTGATACGACACTTAGACCTGCCCAACCTATACATCCCAATCCGTAGTCAAGTCTCCCACACAAATTTTAGATGCTGTAGCTTTTCCTGGTGTTATGAACCTCATTGCTGTTGATATCCTGCATACGAAGAAAACTATTTTGCTAGCATAGCCATGAAACCGATGAGTACTGTGTGAGTTTGCAGACTTTACATAAATTCAGAAACCACAGGTATAATCTACTAGAGGGAGCACTTACATTGCTTTATAAAAAGGACCAAATGGCAGATTACTTTACACCTGGTGAGACCCTAGCAGGTGAAATTTTCTGTGTTTCTTGAAGTTTCTAGTTGATATTTTTACTATTAATGTTGAGAAATTATCCTCCAGGGAGGACACAGAGCTGCAGAAGATGAAGGCAGAGAGGTGTTCTGCATACTGAGTGCAGAGCAGTGAAAGATTTTGTCCTTCTACAGTAACTTAAAACATTTTAGCACAAAGTTTTCAGTTAAGGCAATTTAAACTTCTGAAACTAGACTGAGAGCCCTGGGAACAAAAAGGCGGTTTGTAGAGTAGATACCACAGTGAAAAGAAACTGCAAAGACCAAAACCAAAACCCTTCTAATACACAATCTTCTCACAGGAGCAGCTGAAAGACAAGGCCCCACAGAAGAGATGCTAACCACACTACTGAAAGCATTACCAGGAAGTACGATGTTAGGGCTATATAAGAGCTGAAGATATGAGGCAAAAAAACAGTGCGAATATCCCTTGCATCACACTGTGCCAGTCAACTTCTAGACATGACTTTTAGGAATGAGAGCTGAGGGACTAACCTCATCCTCAACTCTCTGCAAAAGTACAGCTCAGTGCTTTTTGTAATCCCTTATGTGGGCTTTCAACATCTCCCCCTTCAGAGCCAAGAAACGGTAAGAATTTTATCATGCAGTTAGCCTGCTTTTAAATGAGTAACCTTGGTAGGATATTGAGGGAGAGAAGGCTTTATTGATCATACATACAGGTATTCTACCTCTTTCTTAAGTTATTTCAAGTCAAGCCCTGAACCATGCAGCTAATGAAGCAAGTCTCGAAAGATCTCTCTTACGTGGATTTTCACCTGTAATATTCTTTTCCCAGAGGGGAAAGTAGTAGAATCTCTTTACGGACTATTTAGAAAAAAAAGTGTAGAAATATATTATGATTGAAATCTCTTCTGCTGCAATTTTTGAAATTGGTTGGAAGGTATGACAGAAATTGGTGGTCAAAGACAGACAAACAAACCCAAGTGCACACACAAACACAGAACATTGGGCAAAACAAGGCCAAAATGTCAACCCATTTTCCTTACATATAGTATAAACAAAAAAGGAAAAACTGAACATGCAGTAAACACTCTTAATTCAGCTTTGACAGTAATGAAATCATTAAACCTCATCCACTCAGGAGTTTTTTGCACAAGCTGGAAGAGACATTTTGCCAGCTTTTAAATTGCAACAATATTTTCAGTGCTCTAGGAGACCTTTGCTTGTCTTTTGTGGTTTCTTACGTCCGACCCGTCACGTTTGCATACTACTTCCCTAGGACCTGAGACTCTATTGCAAAAAACACATCAAACAATGCATTCCTTACGGAATTTTTTGGTTTTGCTATTGCTAATTTTCCTTGGAGTTTATTCAATATTTATTTAAAAAAAAGGATATCTTTAGTTTCATTAGTCAGTGATACATATGTGCAACCTTATTGGCTTTTATGAGGACACATTGCAAGTTTTTTAACTCTTAGGAAGGATTGTTTGGCCTGGTATTAGTAAGGAAAAGCAAAAGCATCGCAAAAACTGTTGAGAAATAGAGAGGGTTTTTTATCTGCAGTTGAGGTTCCTCCACGACTTTTCCCTTAACAGCGTGCATAAATCTGTCACTGACCCCGTGATAACTTGGATAGACAAATGGAGTACATAGGTCATATTGGAGGTCTCTTATGAACAAATTTAAGATGAAGTTGTTAGGAATGATATTTGTTTCTCATGGAGAGGATTGGTTTAACTTTCAATGACGAAACAAAGTTCGCATATTTCAGGATGATAAATTTTAGCCTAATACCACTCTATTGAGTTTGGTACATAGAGTAATGAGTGAAATTCAAAAGATACTTTAGGCCATTGAATCCAACTTCTTGTGACTGCAAAGTCTTCACCTCAGAATGTCTTAGATCTGAAACTCTGTAGACAAACATCATTTCACCTAACTTTATTCTTTTAAAATTTGGGCATCCATTCTAAAGTTGAGGGAGATTTCTCATCTCATTTGGACAAAGAATCTAAGAATGACTCTGCCAGGTCAGGCCAAGGTTTCAAGTAATTGAATACCCTAGCTTTGGCAATGCCTGTTAACAGATACGTTGAGAAGAACAGCAGGACAGGGCAAGTGCACAGTTGCTAGACTGTCCCTCTGGGTCAGGGAGCCACAGACAATGTCTCTGCACTTAGCAAATCTCAGTAGATTTTTCTTCTAGGATTTTGTTGATTTGCTTTTTTGCCATACAAATTTTTAGCATCCACAAGTTCAACTTACCTTCATGTTGTGCAAAGAGTTACCTCTTTGAGAGTGTTATAACTATATTACCAGTTAGTTTCTTTGATGACCTTAGTTCTCGTGTTGAAAGACAGAGTGTACAGATCTTCTCTAGAGATCTTCCCCTCATCATTCATGATTTTATAATTGTCTCCTCCATAAGGCTGGTGAGGTCGTATCGGTTTAAACATCTGTCATATAAAGCCACTCTACAGAGGTGTAGCTGTGATAGATTCCTTTTCAATGACACCTGGAACCCAAATTCTCTGAAAACTCTTTGAAAAGCCAAACCCAAATACTTGTAGGAGTATCGAGTTCATCAAGGAAAAAAACTACTAGCCTGAAGAATCTACAGTTTAGGGAAAAAGAAATCTGAACAAAGCCATAGCATCCAGCTCATACAGAAGTTTCAGTATCCAAAACTGTACAGAGAAGTATCTATTTCTCTCTTGGAGTTCCTTAAAAAGAAAAGGAAGTTCACAGAGCAATAGACAAACAGTCACTGTAATCTGTAAATGTAGCTGGAACCTAAATTGTCATGGCCAGTTTAAAACTTGGTTGCCAGTTTCCAGGTAGCTCAAGACATCGTGGAGCATCTTCACAAGGAAATTGCCTCAAAGACCTTGGATTTTGTAGCTCCTGATAACCTCTGTAGTCAGAAAATCCAAACGGACCCTTGTTGTTGCTATCTGGATTAGTACAAAGTTACTGAGAGTTACATGAGCTTTAGCCACCGAAGACTGCTGGGAGGAGGGGGCGGGGTCAGGGGACGACAATGAACAGTTAAAAATATTCCTCTGTCATTTTATGACTCTCCCAAGGATTTAGGGTTTACATTTCAAAGAGTCCTCAGAGAACTAATAGAAGAATAGAATAGAATAGAATAGAATAGAATAGAATAGAATAGAATAGAATAGAATAGAATAGAATAGAATAGAATAGAATAGAATAGAATAGAATAGAATAGAATAGAATAGAATAGAATATTTGGGTTGGAAGGGACCTATAATGATCATCTAGTTGTTGGTCTGACCACTTCAGGGCTGACCAAAAGTTAAAGCGTGTTATTAAGGGCATTGTCCAAATGCCCCTTAAACGCTGACAAGCTTGGAGCATCGATACCTTCTCTGGGAAGCCTGTGCCGGTGTTTGACCATCCTCTTGGTAAAGAAATGCTGCCTAATGTCCAGTTTGAACCTCCCTTGGTGCAGCTTTGAGCCATTCCCACACGTCCCGTCACTTGATCCCAGGAAGAAGAGCTCAGCACCTCGCACTCCATGTCCCCTCCTCAGGAAGCTGTAGAGAGCAATGGAGCCGTCCCGCAGACTCCTCTCCTCCAAAACAGGCAAGCCCAAAGTCTTTACCTGCTTCTCACAGGACATGCCTTCCAGACCTTTCACCAGTTTTTTTGCCCTCCTCTGGACATATTCAAGTACCTTCAAGTTTTCAATTTAAGTTTCAATTCAAGTTTCACCAAAAGTCAGCAAAGTTAGACAGTTATTTTCATAAATTCCTTTGAAAAGATGTTGTCAAAAAATATGTCATTGGTCCAAATGTAGGAAACTTCTTATTTCCTGGGGAAAAACAGTTATATTTTTTTATATTTTTCAATTTTTTCAAGTTTTTTATTTTCCACTATAAAACCTCATTGTATTTTTCCTCTGGGAAAAAGGGAAATAGAGAAAAAGGGGGAGAATAAAATCAGGATGTGAGGAAATGAAGAAAGGAAAACATCCAGGAGTTCCTATTGCTTTTTAAGTTGTAAACATGCAGGAAAGAAAAGAACACATTTTAGTAGATGAAAGATTCGAGTACAAAAGTTCCAACAACTTTATCTTCTGAAAGCTTAATGTTAAATACCATGGCAACAAATGTCTTCACACCCCAGACCAAATATTTCTCTGGAAAAAAACAGGCAAATATTTTCCGATAAAATGACTTTTTAAATGGTGCAATAATTATTTCCATGATATCACGGAAAACAGGTCTTATTAGACAAATCTGAAATATCCAAGTTTACACAAGAAAAGAAACCATGTTGGTGTAGTATATTCAGACAATGATAATTTGATTTATCCTGCACAACACTTGATAAGTGCATTTATTAAATCACTGTAGCTTATATTAAATTTAGTAATGAATTATTAATTTATAAATGCGCACTCTTCCTTCTGGGAAGACATAAATCATCAGCTCCAAAAAAATTTCTTATATGCTATTCAACACCTTTCCCCATGTTCTGGAGTGAAAAAGAAATCAATAGTAGTAAAATTCTCAGTTAATGCAAGGTTTGGCAGATAAAAATGAAAATGCAGTCCAAGCACATCGTCAGCAGGCTCACTTTGTCAACTTGTGCTTCATCACGGTTAAGTGCTAGATTATGCATCTAGAAACAAAGAATGTATTCACATTTGGAAGATGAAGAATTGCATCCCCCGAAAGTAAAAACAATGAGATCACAGTAGATAATGCAGTGAACATGAATTCCTAGTGGGCTGCTGTTGTTAACGTGGGACAATGAAATAGCAAATATGTGTTAGAGAAAGACTAGGAAGGTGACATCAGTTAAGTGAACAACTTTAGGAAGATGCTAATTGGCATTTTGAGTGGGATTCACCTGATAAAATGTAGATGTCTATCATGTGTGCAGTATCTCTGTGGCACTGTTGAGCCCTTCTGAGAGTATGTTTCTACACAGACTGCAAAACTGGAATACTTCACTGGGAGGAATACGACATTCATGTTGTTTTCAACAGCAGGCAGTTGTACAGGGCAGGTGGGGATGACATACCAAGATCCAGTGTCTGGGAGCTGCAGTTAAACCACTTCATACCAGAATAAAGGTGCAATTCTTTTACGCTGAAAGCAGTTAACCACCGGGATAAATTTTCAGGGCTTGGTGGACTCTGTATGACTAGAAACTTTCAGACAGAGACTGCATTTTTTTAGTCTACAAGCTATACCTCAAAAACTGTGATTTTGATGCAGAAACAATGGGTTACAATGTTTTGGCGTGTGATCATAATAATTTTCCCTCATCTTAAAACCTATGAAGATTCTCTTATGGAAGAACAGAAATCTTGTCTTCCATCTGTGTGACAAATCAGCTTCACTTTTGCTCATCCTGAATTACTGTCTTCTCAGTTTTATCCCACTATTCCTATTTTATGCCCACCTTTAGGGAACTTCAGATGGTAGTCTTTACTCTCCAGACTCCTATAAATATTTCTACAGAATAATCTTATGTTCATGTTTTGATGTTACACACATTTCATTTTGCAAGACTGATAATAAAAACCACTGTGTTATTTAATGGTATTCTGTAAGACTATCACGTTGCAACAAACACACCAAAAATAAAAAATCACTTCCAGAAACTTTCTTCTTAGTACATTTTTATAAGTGCGTGAGCTCCACTGACCCATTTGATATACAGAGTGGTTTCTAAACTGTTTTGCTTCATTTGTTCTAGAACCTTCCTAATTTTGAGCCTCTTCAGAGAAGCTGTGACTCATCTGACTAACTCTTCCAGGTCTACATGTCTTTTTACTCTTATAAATCGAAAGCATGTAAAAAATACTGGAAAGTTATTATTGTTTGTATGGCTCACTGGCTTTTGAGCAATTTTTCCTTGAACTCATATAACAGTAGGACTGCATGAGATGTTGCATCACAAGGATTTTCTCTAACCAGGACATACTGCATGTCTTCTGTTAGTTTCCACTTCTATATTACTCCCAGCTGTATATTAGTCTTAGTAACTACCTGAAGGAGGTTGTAGTGAAGTGGGTGTTTGTCTCTTCTCCCAGGTAGTTAGCGATAGGATGAGAGGAAATGGACTCAAGTTGTGCCAGGGGAGGTTTAGACTGGATATCAGGAAAAATTTCTGTACGGGAAGTGTGGTCAGACATTGGAACCAGCTGCCCAGGGAAGTGGTGTAGTCACCATCCATGGAGGTATTCATAAAACATGTAGATATAGCTCTTCAGGACATGGTTTAGCAGGCAGGATAGTGTTGGGTTGACAGTTAGACTTGACGATCTTAGAGGTCTTTAACAACCTTTATGATTCTATGAACAGTGCTCTGTCATAAAGCCATCCAGTGTTTCTACCTTGTGGCTAGTGTGGAGTCCCAACAGAGAGCCAGTGAAGTGTCCATATACCTACTAAATTGTTGCCTCTCAGCACAGAGATGATTTCATCCAGTTCCCTTATCTGGTACCTTGTCAATAGTATTCCTCTTTAATACTTCTCTTTCCTTTAGCCTAGACATGAAACCTAGCTTCAGTGGTTAGCAATTGCTATACTCTGTCTCTGAAGATCAACATCATGATTCATTCTTCATGTCTTCGAACATTTGACGCCTCTTTTTATGGCTTTCTAATGCAAATTGGCAACAGTTCACTGAAGCTGGTCACAACCGTCGTTCCCTTCACACAGTTATGGTAGATGAGAAGGTTGAGTATTTCAGCTTTATGAAATGCAGTGAAGGAAGAAGTCTCAGTAAGGGTTGAAATTCAAGCTCTTCTGGATCCAAGTTTTAGTACTTGCTTGTTAACACACTTGCTGATTCTGTGATAATCACAAGCTGTATTTAACAGTGTAAAGCCCATATACAGCATCTCAGATTTTAACACAGGGTAGAAATAGACTGCTGAAAGTTTTCTGTCATCACAGCTATGCCTTTATGGCTTTCTTTGGGTAGCTTGCCTTCCTCAGATCACTGCTGGATACTGAATTTCCAGTATAAAAAATTAAAGCAATATCCAAATCATTTGGGAACCTCGCACTTTCTGGAAATCAGAAACTGCAGCTTTATGCAATCTATGCTTAGAATTGCTAGCAGAAAGGAGGAATTTTTAAGGGAAATTGAAATAAAGCACTTAAATTTCCTTTTCCTTTTTGTCCCTATTATGGCAGTTTTATTTGCTAATTATGATCTCCTAGAGATACTGTCATATCATTTCCCTGCTTCCACAGATTCATCTAATCATAAATTTTTTTTCCACACTGTGTTTTTGCCTTGTATACTCCAGGCTTCCTGTGGTCCATGTAGCTCATCAAAAGTTCTTCTTTCATCCTTTCTTCCCACAACCGTATACACTCTTGTCTTTTTAGCACCAAACCATGCTCTTTGTTGTTTCTCTGTTTCCAGCTACAGCTTTTGATTCCCATTTGCATCAAGCACATGACACACGACATGAGCCTCCTCTAACTGTTTTGCAAATCACTTCTATGGTTCCTAAAGAATTTAGGATTGTAATTTTTCCCCACTACATCTTCTTCTTAGAGGTAGCATCCTTTTAAACTCCTCTGTGCCAGCTGCATGCTGCATGTGTCAATAATCCCCAGACGAGGTGACAGTGTCGAACTATAAACCACAGTCTCCTTGTTGCCTTTTTGTATTTGCTAACTCTGCTCTTTTAATAGTCAAACACATTAATCTTCCAAATGACAACTAAGGCCTCGTCTTATCTGCATGGAGCGGTAGAGCATCCATGCAGCAAGTAAGCCTAGATGGGGAATTTGCTTCCCAACCCACCCCAGTAGCCCTGTGATAAATGCTGCCTGCTCACCCAGCTGCTGGTTTGTAGTGTCTGCCCACACCTGCTCTGGGACTACACAGCTCAATGGGATTGCTGGGAGTGGCACCACAGTGAGGAGCACTGAAGGACCTAGCACATTTTCCTACATCTTTTGAAATAATCTCATTGCCCTTCAGAAAATGCATCGGTAAAATGAGCCAGGCTGCACTGTTCATTTGCACTTTACGTTTTGGATTTTGATGAGTGAAAATCTTCCATGGGATGCAAGTAGCTACGTTGCTAATTCCCTGAGTAGGTGGGGTCTGTTCACGCTTGTTCAGGGAGAGTCCATCCCTTACATTTCACTTGTCTCACAGAACCACATCTTATCTGACCACAGGCAGTCAAGTACCTACAGTAGTGACTTCCATTGACTGGAGGGTGCTCTGAAGAGACCCGTGATGCCTGGGTCGCGAAGGACCTGCTGGTTTGGTCCTGGTATGAGCAGAGAAACAGAAGCATCATGAAACAAGAGAGCTCCTTGTACCGGATACTTCTGAATGTTTGGTTAAAATATGTTTGTTTTTTTCTGTTAGAAAAAGAAAACCACCGCTGTTGTCTTTGTAGTGAGACAAAATATGTATGTGGTGTGTCAGAGAAGGGACTTCTCTGCTTCATGCTCCATCAATCTTCCCCCTTCCCAGAACTCTTCTCAATAAATCAGTGTGGAAATGGCAGAAATCATGCCCTTTTCTCCCTGGCTTCTCATTGTCATGGCTGAATTCACAGAATATGCCTACCAAAGTCAATGGAATTGCCTCAGAAATTAATTTGTCTGGGACAGCTTGCAACAGGTGTGCAGTTGGCTTCTGCTTTTACTACTTCTGTGCTCATAGCATGACCCTGTTGTGTGCAATCCATTCCAGGCCCTTAGGACCCTGCAATACAAACTCACTCTGGGGACTGAGAGAAGCAAAAACAGAAAGATTTGACCAATGTGACGGAGGAGACCTGGCTTTAGAAATTTAGCGTGGCCTTTGTGTCTTTCTTGCATGGTCTCATTTCAGACAATGCCATCTAACTGCTATAAAACATGAATGGGAATAAACATAGAGGAGGCCAGATGTCTTCTTGGGGAGGTGTCCAGAGCTTGCCATCATCATATGAAAAGAGGGAAGAACAAGCCACTCAAATGACTTTCCAATTTGATACTTGTGACTGAAATATTTTATCTCACTACAAAGCATTTATTTCTGACTGATGCAAATGAACTCCGTTGGATTCAAGCCACAAGTTACTTGGCTGAGGAGGGTGTTGTTGCAGAGGTGGAGGTGCATTGCACCACTATGGTATAGATGTTTACTTCATGTTTTGGACATGAGCCACCACCAAAACTCTGTCAAGAGGACTGAGACAGCTGCTCTAATGCTATATGTGTCTCTGCTATGTACTCTGGAACATCCATTCAAGTCCAGGTTAGCATATAAGGTGAAAGAGTATAAAGCAGGAAAGCAGCTTACTCATCTGCTGGTCTGCACCCAGACACGTCTACTCAAAGAGCTACAAGCAAGTAAGAATAACCATATCCTCTTAGGAGAACCGTAATGATATTGGGAAGGTCAAAGTCTTGCTGCAAATACCTTTGATGTACTAGACATTGATTGATAAAAGAGAAGAGGGGAAAACTCTTTTGCTCAATGAAAAGATAAATGAACAAGAGTATCTGCCACGGTGCCAGTGGAATTGCTACAGGTGCCAGCTTCACCGGAAATTAGCAACAGCAATGGCAAGAAATTTTCATAATCCCTAGCTGATATCAGCATCCTTCTAGTCAAGTGAAGTGCTGAAGTCACAGTATAATTAACCCATCCTGAAGACAGTTGCACTGAAAGAATATATAGTCACTTATGTGAGTGGGAAAATCATACAAAAACCTTACCAGAAATTTTCTTCTGACATTTCATAGCTAAATATGAGCATTTGTAGGAATGAAATATGTTAAAAGTGAGATATAAGGCCTGAGCATCAGTTTGTAAGAAAAATTTTTTACATCTCAGAAGTAAGCGTGATCCAGAGTCACAAGCAGGATGAGGCTCAGGTACACACTTTCACAGTTACCAAAGTTCTGTTGTGCTATGTAACTAGCTCTGGTTATCAAAGTACTGTTGATTAGGTGTACTCTTCCTTAATACACCGTTCAGCTGTCATGTGCTTTGACACCAGAGAAGAAGACACTACCTCCGCAAAAAACATCAGCAGGCAGTTTTACACAGCTGTTCCTGGACTGTGTAGTTATTTTATGAAAAGCCCCACATTTTTTATCTTTGTGGCTGCCATCACATCTGGGATAGGCAAACTGTGGCTGTCATTGCAAGACTGTTGATAAGGCTTTATCCTGCTTCAACCTCCTGCATGGCAATATATTTAGGTAAGCAAAAGCCTCAAGCTTACCACATAAATATGGATTAACTAAAGCCAGGTTTTCTCCTTTAAACATGTCTTATTGAGTAGATAAGAAGGTTAAAACTTGAAAAATTACTGGCCGCATTTTTGGTCTGAGAACTGAGCCTGGAATAGAACAAGCAACCATAAGCATCTTTATGCTCTTCCACCAGTGACACCTTCTTGCATGAAAATGGAACATTTGTCTAATATGAAGAAAGTGTAGGGAGAAATAATTTAGATAAAAGTATGTCCTTGGGTGGATGAAGAGATTCAAAATGAGTCTCAGCAGAAAAAAAAGAAAAAAGGGAAATGGAAAGGCAAAAAACCCACCCCAAAAGAAACAACCACACATTCTGAATCTTTTGTCTATTCTGATGAAGTTTTAATGACTTAAGTTTCTTCTTTTTCTTAGTTAAAATGTTTTTCATAACTTTCTATAAAAAGAAATTTCTACTCTGATAGAAGAAAAAAAAAATTGATAGATTCTCAGCTACTATAATTACACTGTAGTTATGATGAGAAGATAACATAGCTACATTGCAGTTAACATTGAGATAATTTTCATACCCATTTTTCACATAACTGACAGTTCATCTAAATGATGGAATTGTTGATTTTTTCTCTATTTCTTTCATCCTTAATAAGTACAGTTTGTAGCACAGAAGTAGTAACAAAAGCATTGTAGCCTACAATATAGTTATACAGAAACAACTTCAACATTACAGCATAACTGAAACATTATTACCTTCTACAAGTGGTTTTTAGATAATGACGTGTACAGCCATGAATGTATATCTGGCAACTTCTGAAATTATCAGATACTACAGTGGCAGATCTAGTAGGAAACCAAAGACAGATGTGTTAAAAAATATTCGTGGGTCTTCCTTCAGCTGGCACGTCAGTTCCAGGGAAGAGTCTATGCTCAAAAGCTGTGCTTGACTCATCCTTATTTGTTTTAAATAGAATATTCAAAAATACAGATTAGTATACAGTACATGGCTTCTTGGCTTATCAGAGTATTTTAATACAATTTCAACTTTATCTTACCCTTAACTCCAGTATAACTAGGAACAAGCTGAAGGAAGGAACTTTTGACTTGTGAATTAAAATGTCAGTCTGATGATTAGTGAATTACAATGGCAGCATTGCTCTCTATTTTGAGACAAATGAAATAAAGAGGCTAGGGGGATTCTTTAATAATAATAAACATGAAACTCTTATTCCTTTTTATGCTGTGTGATCACATACAAATGATCTAATAAAAATAATTGCATTAGATGTCCTATTTTTGGAGAAATGCATAGCTAGTATTTAGGAAGATTTATTGTTCTGATTTATCTATTAATGAAGCAAAACCTAGTTAATTACCTAATTTGCATGATATTTTGCATCCACGTAGATGCTGGGATGAGCACTGGGGAGAGGTTTTGCATCAATCCATTTTTAATAAGCTGATGAAATTGGCTGGACTGACTCTGCAGATCAAACCATTGGATGTTTTTCTCCTGTGGGACTGAGAACTTGTAAATCAAGGTACAGCTCAAACAAGCTTGTGACCTGTGGAAGGCAAGACCTTTCCTCCTCTGTTGTTAAGATCCTGCTACTATAATGAAGCTGCAAATTGGCAGCCTGCTTGAGGTCCCAAATTATTGTCCCATGGTCTTGAGTGGAAAAAGTAAGGAGGGTGTTGTAGCTTGTAGCTTCCTATCTCTCACCTTCTTCCCTTACTGCTCTACTGTACCATTGCCCTGAGGCAAGACGTAATCTTGAAAACTGCCAGTCAGAGCTGGGTCAGTAATATCAAGGCAGAAGGTGGTAGGTCTACTGCTGTTTTTGCCTTCCTTTTACATCACGCCTTCTGTGTTCCACAATGTCCCACTCGTTGTCTGTCACACCTCTGTGCCCTCGTGTTGGGGTGCCTTTTTGCAATCCCGCTATCCTCCTGTCAGCATGTGCTTTATGTTTCTGCACCCAATCTGTCTGTCAGGAGACATTACTTCAAGGAAAAGAAAGAGTTAAACAGTTTTCCCCAAGGCCTTCACAAGCCCTGTGCAGCAGAGGGTCGAATTTGCCATGTAAACTTGATTTGTACAAGAATGTATCTTCACTAACATTAGCTACTTAAAACCAAGGTATTCTGTCTACTCCAGTCAGTTGTCCAGCATGAGTTTGCAGTTGCCAGACAGAGCAGTACCTCCAGGGAGTGCTTCTTCCCATTCTAAGGTGGGAGTTGGGAATAGGTTTGAATCCCCTCTTTGATGTTCTCCTCTCTCTCTGTGTTGACAAGAGAGGGAGCCAAAGACAACAAATTTAGATTATACACAAAACTCTACATGGCTAAAGTTGGGAGAGATTAATTTCATCCTTAGGGTCTTTTGAAAAACTCCCCCATGCTCTATGCAAGCACAAAAATAGTGTCATTAAATACAAAAACTCCTGAAACAAACTAGGTCTTAAAATGCAAACATCCCCTCATTGCAGAAATGAGTGGATTTGGCAGGAAAGAGCTCTCCAAAGAACAGTCCATAGTCTTCCAGTCTCTGCTGCTTCAAGTAACAGCTATAATGTATGAGCCATTTAATACTGAAAAGAGGGCAGACTCTCATCACTAGATCTAAATTACTAGTTCTGGAGACTCAGCTACAGCATAAAAGTAACAGCCAGCTAAAAAAAATACTGTCCTAATTACACTGGGTCACATACTGAAATATGGTAATTTGAGTGCTGAGTCACCAAGACTGCTGAGGAAAAAGTTCCTGCTGTAAAATAAAATTGGTGAAGTCTGTGTTTTCTGTTTTTAAAGCCATCATTGGGAGTAAGACAAATAAAACGACATGGGCTTTTGATGTAAGCAGTGCAATTTGGCTTGATTTCAGTCCAACATTTTTTAACATATTTGGTGTTTTATTCAGACGATTTACCTTTGTGTCTAAGATTAATTTTAACAACTAACATGATAATAAAGCTTAAGAGCAATTCAAGGTCCTTATTATTCAGGGCAGAAAGATGGTGGTTATCTCTGGACCCAGTGGTGGGATGCTTAAGTAAAAATTCATCCTTTGTATCTTAACTATTCAGAAGTTAGGTCTATAGTCTAAATTAGAGCAGAAAAGTGCTACCTCCAGTGCCAAGTTGTTTATGATCACATCTGTGTCATAAACATCTGACCCATGCTTTCCTGTTTGGATGGAGAGATCCTCCCTCAGTATTTTTACCTGGGCTTCATTTCTGAGTTTTAACTCTGGCAGAGTGTGGGCTAAATAACCTGGTGTGTACCAGGCCATTGTTCATCTGGGACTTCTCTGACAATAATGCGAGATTTGTGTAGCTCCTGTGCTCATAAGTTAATCCTCTTATGGCATGCTACGGAAATCTGATGGCATATAATTCATGAGAAATAAAGAGACATCCAAACACAGGCTTTAAAAAGTAGTTGGCTTCAGTGAAAAATGTGCTGACAGCCTGGGTTTCCCTAACATTGTGCTAGGGAGGACAAAAGCCATCAAATAGCACAAAAGGAAAACAAGATGATAGAAGTCTTAACTCAATTTAAAGGGTAATCACCAAATATTCGTGTTTTCTAAATGTCTCCCTGAGCTTAGTCCAGTAATTGCCTGTGGGCACTTTGGAGATTTTGATCTGAATTATTCAGTTGCCAGAAAGATAATGAAATAGGGCTAGATCACGACAAAAAGAAAAATATATCCCAATGGATTTCAGTATCGGCCTAACTACTATTCTCATAAAATAAAAAAAATAATACAACATGGGCACCCAAAATTCTGCAGCAACATTTCCATTCTCTCATTCCTACTTTAAATTATCATGCATCTGAGGAATGATATAAAAATTTCCAGTTTGATTAGACCAAAATTTCAAGCTCAAAGTAGCACACAAATGTGTGGTAGAGCAGACATAAATGTCTCAGTCCAATGAAGCTTACAATGAACTGAGCTCTGCTGTTTAACCCAAGCATTTTTCCCTGAGTGTTATTTTCAGCCCTGGCTGATGCACCAATGGAGCCCATTGCTTCACACTGCACAGGCTCACAGACACAAGCACGTGTACCATCAACACTGTGTCCATAGTTGAATGAGAGTGGCATCACTACCAAAAATTGATATTTTCTAACCACATTTTCTAATCACTGTGCTGGAAAACTACACAGAAAAAATAGGTAGTAATAAAACTGTCGATTACAGGATTTAATAAGGAATCACTTACGAAACTTAATTTTAGGAAACAGATACATGAGAACAAAAAAGAGCAAAAGTTCATTCCATAAATCCTCTCCTCTCCCCTCTCTTTTTTTTTTTCAAAACATGTTCCTCTGGCATCTTAAAGATTACTGTAAAAGTCACCTCTGGGAATAATAGTCCAGACATCCTTGAGCTTAAGCTCTGCTTTAGAGCAAAATAATGTGATTCCTCTCTAATTGCCGTAAACTGAGCTCACTTAGTGCAACAAGATGTCAAAATTTTTAATTCCCTAATCATGCTGGCATTTAGTTACTCTATCCAATGAGACGGGAAAATGAGATGGGAAAATGATCTTAAAATAGAAGTATATAAATAAATGTTTGTATTTCTGAGGGTAGAATTAAAGTGTCTTGTGTCATTTATGAGATCCCTGCAATTTTTTCTGCAGCTGAATCTGAGGTCTGGCAAAGTAGGAGCATACTCTCTGGGCTTGATTAAACCAGGTGAATACACAGCCTCCGGAGATAAAGGCTGGAGGTCTCCTGATACAGTAGTGATGCACACTCCACTCCCAAGAGGTAGGAGAGGATTATTTCAGAACTGCTGAGGACTGGGCTTTCTATGAGGGGTTTATTGCCACATTGCACGGGTCTGTGCTAAGAGATCCTTTCTCCATGAGGAAAAGCAGCTGACGTTGGCAATTTTTAAGTAAAATTCTTTGTATGACAGAGTAACGAAAGATACCATTATGATTTTCTAGTGTGACCTCCCTTGCAGGACTGACAACAGAAATTCTTGCATTTCTGGAATCAACTGCTTAAAGCAAGTAAAGAATGAAAGACTCTCCCTCTTATCTTACTTGTTTTGTAACTTCCCTTAACTCCACTGAATTTGGTGGAGCCCTAGATTCATGGCCCTTTTGAAAAGCACAGATAGAGGTTTTTCAAGACGGTACCCCAAAGTGAGTGAAAACATCTGAAAATACACGCTGCTAATTTGTTATTCCCCAAGTTCACTGCATTGGATCAGACAGAAGGAAAACAGGCAATAGGCAGAAAGTAGCTAGGAAGGAATGTGATGATGGGGAGTAAAGACATTCATGAAGAGGCTATAGGAGCAGGGAGAAGCCCTTGGCAGCAGGCACAGTTCCTGTGAGTTTGTCTGTAACAGCAGCCCAAAGGAAACCTGGCTCTTGCAAAGAGGGGAAAAACCCCAAACAAAACAAAATAGAGAAGGAACTTCCATACGGAGGAGAAGGACTAGGCCAAAGGGAAAGAAAAAAACAGTTTGTTTAAGGACAGTCCATGACGCTCGAACAGATAGAGAAGGAAACATTTTCTAGCGAGATGGAGGTGATGACAACTAGGAATACATATTCCAGACTCCTCAGCCGCCTCGTAGCCTGTAACACTGACGACCAACAGCCACGTGTTGAAGGAAAGCCACCGTTGTTATCACTGTTTGGGTGTTTTCCCAGTTCTAGCACCTCATGGTACAAGCATCTCCCCTGCAGTCCTTGGGCTATAGAGAGTATGGCTGAGGCTGCGTGACATCATAGTCATAATTTTGAATGAATTTCTCATTCATGCCTACTTACACAGTGTAACACCTCGCTCCTTTAATGATTAGACAGTCCTCAGTCAAACAGAAAAGCACCTCTTAAAGCAAATACTCCATTGTAGCACAGGGGGAAAAAATGTGAGGTTAATTCACCAGTGTGAAGTTGGCATGACCAGATATTGTTTCTTCCCTGGTGTATGTACTCTTCTGATGTTTATTATTGCATTCCCTTTGCCTCATTTTTTATTTTTCTCAGAGTGTGATATAGAAACTTGCTTCTTGACTAGGTTTTGAAGGCAGAAAATTATCACAAACTCCCTCTGAACTGGACCTCTTTCTTCCACTCATAGTTAGTTACCTTGAAATGCATCACATCATCTATTCTCCACTTTTCTCTGATGCACCCTGAGGCTTCCCCTGCTCTCTCCAAACTCAGCTGAGATGCCTGCTTGTCCAAGGCACTCTCTATAGCTCAACGGAAAGAGGGATCTCCAGCAGGCGTTTCTCAGTAACCTAACTCTTCTCAGTGGTTATAAGAAAACCTGGTGCAGCTAACTACTTGTGTAGGTGCATCTTAATTGCCTAAAATTAGGTGGACTGAAGCCACACAGCAGCATCTAAAACTGAATGCCATATTCCATGCAGAAGCTATACAGACGTTGTACCCTCCCCATCCCTTAGGCTGCTGCCGACATAGCTGGATAAGCCTTTCCTGGCAACCATGCAATGCAAAAAACATCTGCTCCATCTGATCTTTTTCAGCATTAACCATCACTAGTTACTCCATCACTGTTTACATGGTTATCTGGATCTTGTATTCCTTTTTTTTTTTAATTACGTTATTATTTTCATAACAATTTTCACTGTGATTTCTTCTGTACATGAAAACAATTTTGAGAAGTTTAGCTGATGGCATTTTTGATAGACAGCCAGCTCAGGCTAAGAGAAAACAGGTTGAAAAGAGATAATCTCCTTTAAAAAGAGACAGAGCTCCCCCCACTCCTGGTAAACTGAAGGTGCTCTCTTGTTCTTCAGTCTCTCCAAAACTTTATTTGCTCTATGTTTGAATCACTGAATAATGTGTACAACTGCGAGCAATGAAGCTGGAACCTGGGAGGCTAAAATATGAGAGCAAAATCTCATCTAAGCTTTGCAGTAGACTTCTGTGATAATTGCATCCAGCATCATTCGCCACCACCAGGGAATATTCCAAGATTTATCACTTTAATCTATTTCTTTGTTGCCAGTTTTTGCCAAAAAGAAAAAAAAAATCTATGGATTAGCAAATTGACTGATGTGAATAGGAATACCTCCAGTTAACTCTGTAGGCTTCTGTTCTCCAACACCCTGTGTTGGATATGGTGCTATTTATCTCTCATGGAAGAATGTATAAATGCAATGGAATAAAATATACCTGGACACATCTGTGGCCCTACAAGAGTTATGCCTCTGCCAAAAGCTTTCTTTAGCGCAAAATAGCACAAACCTTTGACTATCATATAATCAAATTAGTAAATATTAGTAAACACACAATATTTTATTTTCCTTTATTTGCATTTATACCGTACTCGATATTTTAAGGGGCCAAGCAAACAGATCACTTTTTCTGGACTGGAAAGTGGGATGGGAGTAATCATATAGCCTTAGTAGGCCTCACAAGGGAAATTATTTTCTCTCTATTTAGTACTAGTGAGAATTTGCCTTATTTGTATATTGTGTTAACTGAGGAAAGAAAATTTGAGAAAGCTGGTCTGTAAAAGTATGCTACTTTCTTTAAACTTCAAGGTGTTGGTGTTTCTCCGAAGAATAAAGCAGGCTGGTAAATTTATGTTGTTGTAATTTTATAACGGATGTCTCTAGCAGATGGCACATTTTAATGAGGCTGATAAATCCCTGTGGGCTCAGAAGAACTGGGAACATAACAAACATTTCAAAAGCAAGCTAAATCCAATATATTTAAAACAAAAAAGAAGAGTTTTTTCCAGTTGCCAACCCATATACTGAATGTTTTTATTCTCAGGGGTCTTTAAAACAAAACAAACCTAAACCATTTTAAATGTGCTTGAAAACAATTTTGGTCTCCTGTATGAAGTTTCTCATGAATGTTTTACTTTCACTTTGCACCATAGGCATGCTTTAAGAATTCTGTACAAAATTACCAAAAGCGTCAGTGCATATATGTTTCCTAAGGGCCGTGACAAAAAAAATTGCCCCTTTTCTAATTTCCATCCAGACAGCCTCATCCTTGATGTACCTTCTTAGATGATTAGAGATCTACTTTTAAGTAAAACAAACCCGAACTGATGGAGCTCATTTATACAGGAGTGAATCCCAAGTAATTAAAGAAATTTTAGCAGATGTACTTGGTTTTAAGACAACATAATTAATATGATAATTCAGAGAAGTGTTTAAGCACATCTTTGTTCATGCTCAGCTTTAAACATACATTTAAATCCAATCACTTAAGCACATGCTTAAGTATTTTCCTGAATGGGATTCCTTCCTGAACCACAGCCTAGAGTCTAGAGTGATGATCACATTTTACAATGTGCAGTATATTTAGGTAACGTCACACTTCACAGGCACTCAGAATGGGAAACTTTGAGTGGCAGTGATCTTTTAAAACAACATTATTGTTTATTATGCAGACTGGACTTGTGGCTCTGTGCTTAGTGCTGTTTTGACTTCTTTTTCTACTCAAAAAAAAGAATTTAAATTCCTTATTTTTTTCCAGAGAGCTTCAGTTACTTCACCATTACGTTTTCAACTCTCAGTTAGAAGGTCTTGACAGTGCCATACGGCGTGGTGAGGAAAAGCAGGTGATATGTGTTATATGGCAAACAATGTACGTGGAATTTCAGACCTCTGTTGGAATACCTTGACAGGTTAAAAATGTTAACTATTGAGATAGCTACTTCTGATTCACACCCAAGCATTTAGAAAGCTCTCTCTTGAAACACACACTAGGTCTGTTTAATTTTTCTCAGACGATGAACTGCAAGATTTATAATACTTAAAAAATTCAGATCTCACCCACACATCACTCTTCATAAAGACTCTTTTGAGGGATTGATCTCTTTAAGTAGATCAGTCATTACAGGGAAGAGGACGGGGAACTTGAGAGAAAAAATCTCTTGATGTACTGTCTATTGTCTAGCTTGATTAAGTCTTTGGATATTATTTTAAAATAAATAAGACATAATTATTCTCTTCAAAACACTTCTTAGTTTTTCTCAGTAAATTGAGGTACCTATTTTCGTAGAATCATAGAATTGCTAAGGTTGGAAAAGACCCTTTAGATCATGGAGTCCAACTGTCAACCTGACACTGCCAAGTCCACCACTAAACCATGTCCATTAGTGTCACATCTATGTGTCTTTAAAATACCTCCAGGGAAGATGACTCAACCACTTCCCTGGATAGCCTGCCTCAATGCTTGATAACTCTTTCAGTAAAGAATTTTTTCCTAATATCCACTCTAAACCTCCCCTGACACATTTGGTCTCCTCCTATCACTTGTTAACTGGGAGAAGAGACCAACACCCACTTCACTACAACCTCTTCCAGATAGCTGTAGAGAGGGATAAGGTCTCCCGTCAGCCTCCTTTGCTCCAGACTAATCAGCCCCAGTTCCCTCAGCCGCTCCTCATAAGACTTGTGCTCTAGACTCTTCACCAGCTTCATTGCCCTTCTTGTGCTCCAGCACCGCAATGTCCTTCTTGTAGTGAGGAGCCCAAAACTGAACACAGTACTCCAGTTGCGGCCTCACCAGTGCCGAGTACAGGGGTACAATCACTTCCCTACTCTGTCTGGCCACACTCTTCCTGATCCAAGGCAGAATGCCATTGGCCTTCTTGTCCACCTGGGCACACTGCTGGCTCCTGTTCAGCCGGATGTTGACCAATATCCCCAGAACCTTTTCCACCAGACAGTTTTCCAGCCACTCTTCTCCAAGCCTGTGTCATTACATGGAGTTGTTGAGACTCAAGTGCAGGACCCAGCACTTAGCCTTGTTGAACCTCACACAGTACAATTACATTTTATATTTACATACAGTTTTAAGTACCTGAAGGGTATCCTTTCTCTCTCCAGTGTCCAAAGAGAGAGCAGACAAGATTATTTTGTACTATATTCCTTTCCCCTTGGCTGAAGATAGGGAAGATGGCTCACAACCACACTTGGTGTCTATAACATTATCTTCTCTACGGACTGATCCATTACTGCAGTAGAGACATCTCCATTTCCAGACATTTCTAGATTGTCTGAGACCACTAATCAGTAGCTGAGGAAGTGTGACATAAAATCATGCATCATTATGGCCTTTATGCAAGCCAGTTTGGGGGATCTGCATTTATGTTTCCTCACTTTTTCTTTCTAAATCATAGCTGATCAGAAAATGATTTGTTGATAGCATTCCCAGCTAAAGGATGCATATGCTTTCTCCCCAGGGTAATGCTTGTTTGACAAAAACAAAAGAAAACCATTGACTCTACTTTTCAGCAAAGATTTTTTTTAGGCAAAAAGCAACACATTTCTACTGTTAGATATCTGGTTGTTTGTAGTTATCTGGAACTGGTTAAAAGTTCCAGCTACCTGAGACTGGAAAAAGTAAAAAAATTAAGATAGCCTTTGAAAACTTAACCAAAAGATGACCTTTCTAATAGAAAATAACTTACTTTCTCTCTCGGACTCTGATATTCTGAACTGTTCTTCATAAGCAAGGCTGCTTGAAATGCTGTGCAGCCATTCTGAATTTGCTGTGGGTGTGTAGCTAATTTTGTGGTAACATGTCTACTGTGTTCACCTACATCCATTTAGATATCTTGCATAAGAAAAGAATGTGGGCTGATATTTCTTCACGCTTCAGGCTTTTCGTGTTCTCTACGCCCTCACATTTCTGAACTGATAACATTACTGGTGCCACTACCACAACACAGCAGCTGAATACTCCTGGCTATTTTTGCAATTAGATTTTTGTTTAGATTAATGTCATAGAAGATAACTTCTTCCTTCCCCCACATATGAGTCTCTTCAAATAACATATTATAGTCCTCAAGCTATGAAGAACCTACTCTAATACATTTCTAATCCTGACAGATGTCTCTGGACAATTTAGTAAAACATATTTACTGGAAAATGGCTTTCCAAAGTTAACGGTCCGTTGTTAAAAATGCTATCTCATGGTAATTTGAGTTCTTTCTGAATTTAGGACACTTTATTGTGCAAGAAAGTAACCTCATCAGAAAGAAAAATGAATTGATATGAGCAGTATCCTGCTTCACTTTCCAACTTACACCTTGTCGCCCAGCACTAGATCTGTTTAACTGGAGAAACACACAGCGAAATAACAAGATGTTTAAATCCAAAAAAGTGTGTTTTCCAAAGCCTTATCTATTGAAGTTTGCAATGCTGCCATTATATCTGAAATAGAAATGCTCTGGGGCTTCCTTATCCCCCTTTTCTTGAAAAATGTTGGCAATCTGATCCAAGAGAGTGGGAAAAGTAAAAAGTGCAAGGGAGGTGGCAAAGCTTTGCCTGTATCATGTGACACACTGCGTACAGTGGGTTGTACCATGGTATTCGCAGGACAACCTTTGCCACCTCTCCTTCTCTCAGACTCCAACCCTTCTAGTGAATTTGTGACCCTTCATGATCTGAACTCATGTTAAAGCACATAGCCACCATAAGATGCTATAAATTTGTCTCCAAGCTGAACTACAGGTTTAGATCAAAGTAAATGCTTTCAGAAGATGTGAAAAGTGGTGTTCTTTGATATCCCCACCTCATTTTCGGAAGGATAGGAAGAAGAAAAACAATTCTTTGATCTCTTCTTTTCCACAGTTACGAATCAAGCAAAGCCTAAGTTTTCTGAATTAAACTTTTTCATTTATGTTTATTTGTTTTGCTCTTGATGTGAGAAAGCCTCTCCCAACGTTTTCTGACCTCACAGAAAATGCTTGCTGAATGTTGATTGAAAAGCTTGACTGCCAGACATCTTAGTAAAGATAGGTGCTGTATTTATTTTAAGGTATAGAATACTTTTTTTAAAAGGTCACATTAGGAGATTGTAATATTGCACTAAGAACTTGTTCTTGCACTGAGAGCTTATCCTTATTCTATTTTTTCTAAGAACATATTACAGTAAGAATATTAATTATGCAACCTGAAGGGCAAGATCCAGGGGAAAAAAAAGTGGAGGGAGATATTCTTTCTTAGCTTTTTAAGAAAAAGATTGACCTAACATGTTTATTTTCCCTGAGTTGTAACAGTGAAGAAAAGCACGTAGCAGTGGGGAACATTACCTAGGAGTGGATTGGCTAAAAAAACATCGCTTATGAAACTTCATACCTGCTAGTGATGTTGAGAGTGACTTCAAAACATGTTCAGATAGTCCTCGTAAACCAGTGAGCCTGCTTTTGGTGCTTTCTCTACTCTTCATCCTATATTCATCTTACATATTTTCCTCTTCCTAAATATTGAAGTTATACATAGATATAGCGTAAGTCCCTCTCCAGTGTCAGGTCTGTCGTGGTAACTCTGGTAAGGAAGCTAATACTCCAAGTGGGATCTTCCAGGAAAAAAGAGTTTTATTTCTGTGAATGCTTCCTGATGGCCAAATAACGTCAACATTTCAACAACTGTTGAAGCAATTCAGGCTGATTCCAGGTCTGGGACTGAAAACATTCCAGGGCTTTTACTGCCAGTCTGTTAAATGTTGTAATGCATGATATGTAAGTTTGAAAGTTTCACCTGACAGGGAGAGAACTTCACTTGGGGCTTCTGCTATAGAGGAGTACCTGATGTTGGAGAACTGGAGAGATGCTGTGGGATTCTCTGGCATCCCATGTAGGAGTTACATAGAATTTCATTGCCAGTCCATGAGATCTGTATGGAAGCAATCACAAAGATGATTTCTTGACATTGGAGGAGAATCATAGCCAACAAGGGAGGAGAAGAAGATGAGAAAATGGCAAAACGAACAAAAGGAAGCCACGTCACATGTTAGATGAGATTTGCATTTCCTCCCTCTATTTTAAAGGATAGCTGACAACTTTATCCATTGCAGAACACTGCAGCCTCTTTGCAGAAGAGCTCACTTGTTTTTTAAATTCTGTCAAGGGGCTGTGTCTAAGCTTGCAAAGCTGTTCACTCTTTGCCCATCCAGCAACATGCAATGAAAACACATTAATAAAAGAAACATCTTCTCAAGGCCTTCCAGTCAGAGAGAAAATGTCACTCAATCCAGGAAAGATAATTGAATTAATAATTTAGCCTTCTGTAGGTGATCCTGCTTTGGCAGGAGGGTTGGTCTAGATGACCCACAGAGGTCCCTTCCAACCCCTACCATTCTGTGATTCATTCTGTGATTCTGTGAATTCGACTGCCCTGGTTTTGGTTAAACCACAACAATCACAAAAACCCAGAACCTCAAAAGTATTTGGATATCTCATCCCACTGACAAGATGATGATAAAATTGTTACGCACCTTTGAAAATTTAGGAAAGATCAGAGGCTTTTTTATTCATAAGACACCTCTACCAGTCCGTTACGGGGAGAAAAACTTAGCATAGAATTACTGAACTGTGCTAATTATTTATTCTGGCAGCCTGAACAAGCGATTGAATTGAGACAGTTTGGGAGTCTCTTTTGACTAATAGGGGAGAAATATTCAAGAGCTTAGAGGCAAGGAATGAATGGAGAGTAAGTGTTTATTAATACATGACCGAATTTACTATTCAAAGGAGAAGTTTATTAGTGTGTTATAGCTCTTTGGTCTTCATGTACATCAAAGGATAATTTGGAAAGGCTTTAGAATTGTTAGGCAGACTCTGAAACATAAAACCATTAAGACAGTAAAAAGTTAGAGTGAAAATCCTGAAGGAGAACAGATAAGATGTACATCAATCATAATTTCTATGCAAAGTGTAAACTAGACAAACAGGAAAGAAATAAGGTAACTAGATGAAGGACTTCTTTCTTTTCTCATGAAGACTAAGAAGGATTATTTAGAATAAAACATCTATTATCACAGAAAACTGGAAAGACAACAGACTGATCTTGAGCTTGTTTTATTTGGTTTCAGTCTCCTGGTTTCAGTATTATGATGTCAACTAACCCCTGATGAGCAGTAAAAGCTTTGTAAAAACTAAATTAGAAGGCAAAAATGAAATTCTGACACTCAAAGAAGCCAGAAGATATAAAAGGTGGGCTTCAGCTGTCATAACTTCAGGCATGTGCAGTATAGTTGTTTTAGTTTGTATAGTTGTTTTTTAGTTGTTCCCTGAGCAAGTCTTCATAGGTTCTTTTTGTAATCAATGGGATGGAATATGTCCTGTTTGGTCATAATTCACCTGTCCTGATTTGGAAGCTCTCCTAGACTTAAATGAACTGTCCCTTAAAAAATTCCTTTTTCATGGACTAAGAAGAGTGTCTAAACAAGTAGCTCAGAGTTAGATGTGCTCAGATGAACCCCACTCCATATGTTCTGTAAATACATGAAATTCCAAGGAAGAAAACAGAGTCTATTTGATTCTAAGTAGAATCTATATGTTGCAAGGAAGAAAAAAAAATGATAATAATTTGTAGCTTGGATTCCCATTCTTTCAAGTATTTATGCATTTCATAACCACTGGAAGCAATGGCTGTATCCACACCAGTGACCAAGACTGTGCCACTGTTTTTTATCCTGGAGGCCAGCTGGCATTATCTGACATCATCCATATGTTCCAGTTCTCCTAGCCTACAAAACAGAGTGGCTATATCCATATTTCCTGTTGGGAATGGTTTCTGGCTATAATACATCCTAAACGGTGCCTGGGAACTCTTTGTGAGAATGCTACTTGGCCCAGACCAAACCTGTGCCAGGGACCTCTCCGGAAATCAGCATAATGGCAACTAGCTTTGCAGTGCCCATTCCATGGCGTTGTTTAATGTACTGACATGGAGGTACCCACTGAAAGTTACTTTATAGCACAGCTTTGAGAACTTTGGTTTCAACAACCTGTAGCACATTACAGTGGCAAAAAAATAGCTCAGTGCATATTGAATCCAGCTCCAAGTTATCTTGTCTCCATCTTCCAGGAAATACAAAAAGGCATTTGGAAGTTAAGAAAGAATATGATAATATAGTGAGAATGAATGGTAGCTGGTGTTGATAAAAGTGAATATTTGCTGTGTAATCTAAATATATGTGAATAAAGGAGATGCAATCAATGGGAAATGGGCATTAAAGTGGTCAGTGGCAAAAAGTGAGATTAAAGCAGACCAAAAGAAGAGAAAATGACTACATGGTTTATTTCTGATCACTTTATACAGTGACATGAAGCAATCACAACATAGGACTAAGCTTACAGCTGATCTTTTAAGTCAAGAAGAGGATAAATCTGGAGTTCCACAATATCACACTACATGAGTAGCAATTGGCCCAGTCTAACAGTGGGTGTATCCTGATAATTCACACCTGATCTCAGTGGGAATAGGTGGAATAAGAATGTCACCAGCCACAACACTAAGAAAATATCTCAATCGCTCTGAATATATAGACTTTCAAAGAGAGTGCCAAGGTGATTAAAAGCCACCTTGGGCTCTTGGGGGAAACCAGACAAGACCTGGATGGTTACCACCAGGATTTCCCTAACATCATCAGAATTTTAAGTAAGCGGTAAAGTAGGATTAATGCAAAAGATAAGTTTCATTTGTGAAGGAATAGTATTACAGTAAAAACAATATTTGAAAATGAAAAAAAAAGGAGAAAATAATTTTACTTAGGAATAGTAGATGTTTACATAGCTCGTGGGACAGAATTTAATTCGTTTACTTAAACAACGAAGTCCATTTCTGCTTGAATCATGCTAAGGGACATTAGACACCTGTGGGAAACTCATGTTTTTCTTGAATCACAGGTAGAAACTCATCAGGATGTCTATTCTAGGACACCTTTAATGGCATGAGACACTTGTCCAGGGGCACCTGAACCAAGGAAAGGGTTTCTTGGTCCCCACTGTATCAACAGAGGTTAAAGGTGGGATTCATCTGCTTAGATACAGGTATCTTGTGCTATTTAAGAAGCCCTGGGATATTTTCTGTCTGACGTCCAGCTGCCAAATCAAAAGGACATGAAGAGGCCCAGTATCATTCTGCCCTACCTTTGTCTGTATGTCAGATGCTCAAAGGTATCTGGAATATCAGTGGATGCCTGTGTTAGCACAACTGGATTTCATCACTAGCAAGCAAACATACTCAAGAGAGCTTTTCAGTTGATCAAATGTATTTCTCCACTTCAGGATGTACTGAATATTTTTATAGATTTCACTGACTATTAAAAGGGCTTCAGCAGACTATGATGAGACCATTAATACTTGCCTCCCAGGTGCATACCTGCACGGCAGATATTTAAATTCATGTACCTGAATCTGGAGCTGAATCCTTCCCCTTTCTGAGGGTGTCTAAATCAACAAACAAATTCCACTTTCAGGACTCAATTCAATTTTCTAAGATCACGAATCCTATTAGTTTTGTTTGGATATCTTGAATACTCAAGTCCTGTATACCTGTGTTTAGGCATCTGAATCAATTCCCTAGTGATTTTGAGTAACCATATATTATCAGGCAAGATAAACAACTCCAAGCCAGCAAAGCCTGATGAAATTTATTTTCTAAAGTTTCAAGAAACTATCTGAAATAATCTTGGAAATTTTAAGAATTATTTACTTAGAACTTGCTGAGGCCATGGCAGGCCCCAGCGGATGGGAGCAGGGCAAACACAATACTTACCTTTAAATAGCAAAAAAAAAAAGAAGGATCCAGAAACTTGTAGACCATACAACCTAACTGTGAAAGTCAAAAAGACAGAAAAGATAACTGAACAATAATTTTTTGAAGACTGCCAGAATAATAGGGTGATAAAAACTCACTAACGTATATTTGTCAAGAACAGGTCACATCCAACCAATCTGACATCCTTCCCTGATGGAGTAAAAGCATAAAGTTTAATATAAAGACATATAAAGCAACTTATTTTAATGATTCTTGTATTTATTTTCATTTTCCCATAAATAATGGATGCCAGATCATTAGTCTCTCTTCATAGGCTTTCTATGTCTTGTATGTGGCAAGTGCTTCTGTTTAATGGGTGCTGTATTTCCTAGGAAAATGTCATATTTTTAACTGACACTCTTCAGTAATTGTCATACCTTGGCAAGAATGATATGAGGCATATGTACCAGGATTTGTGATAGAAGTATTGCCACTGTGAAAAATTACTCATGTCCTTGAGGGATTCTCCCTTCTTTAATCACTGTTCTACATCTGTGTCTATCATGGTCACTATTTCTCAGTTAATCAGATTATGCATTGATGCACAGATGATTTCAATATGCCTGATATCCCCAACACTTACACTGCTACTCAGAATGAAGTGATCATTAAACTACACTGATGTAAGAGACATGGATCAGGCTCTTGTGCTACAGAAAAAACCACTACATTCAAAAGCCCTTTTTGAACAAAAAGAAGCTTTCAGTAAAATAACTTATGAATATTCAAATTCCTTAGGATTTAATAAAAAAATTGTTAACTAGTATTTTTGAAAGCCCAAGACCTCACTATTACTGCCTTTTCACTAAAGGAGTTATAAGGTAAATGTCTACAGCGTTCCACTTCCCCCCACACACTGTACTGTTGTGGTGGACTTTTCAGTATGGACTCCTGATCATAATATTTAATTACATGAAACTTGCACTGGCTTCCAGTAAAGATTTCAGCAGCTAGAAAGATGTATAAACACTAAAAAAGCTTGGTGCACTGATTGTTCACAGTATATGGATGGCCAGTACTTTCTCAGCTTTTTTAGCTTTAAATAGCTCTCAGGAAAATTGGTAGGATGACATATGTGAAGTTGAGCATAAATCGAATTTCTGAAGTGTCTAAGGGAAAACTGACAAATGTTAAGATGTCTACACATGCATATATAGTGGAGTTTCCAAAAATGACTTTGAGGTAGATAGAGAAATGTGTGCAATGTCTATCCGCCAGTTTAGAGTCTACACAAATTTTTAATTGCCTTTTTAATGTTATGAGTGCCTAAAATCTTCATGTTATCTCACTTACAGTTAGCAGTCTGAAAATTAGATATCTAGACTCCCTCAAAGGTTAATGATGTGAGACAGGTGTCCCCAGAGGACAATCCATCCCACTTGCTTTAAGATCCAATTAATCCTTTTTTCATTTAAGGAGGAAGCTTAAGTGCCTATTTTTGGCTTGGTGTCTTCAAAGCTTAAACAAGAAATATCAGGGCATACTATGTACAACCTTGGAAAGAAAACAGCTGGGTGTTGGAACAGAAGGAACATTGAGCTGGTTGCTTCCTGTTTTACTTAATTATGGATGGAAAAATAAACATGAACAAGCTGAGCATGTGAGATGTTAAAGTAGGACTGTGTGTATTAAGGAATCTAAAATTCATGTCAAAGTTAGTGTTTACTGAGCTTATTCTCTCCTACAGAAATGTCTGGGTTCTTCTTACAGCCTTCTAAATATTTCTTTGAAGTTCTTTTCAAAGTTCTTTAATGTCTATCAACTTACTTTTAAGAACCTAAGGATTTTCTGCAGGACAAGTTCTTTGTGGATTTGTAATTCATGTTCAAGGTGGGGAATCTCAGTCTGAAAAACCGGGATCTAACTCTTCATCCTTTTTCTTGTCAAAATGCTGAAAAAATTACTTGAACATAAAATGTTCAATTCGGCCTGAATCACAGCACCTTCTTAGACCTTGGGGACTGTATTAACAAGTGACAAAAAGTATCTCCCTCCTGTCGGTGGATCAACGCAAAGAGCACCTGCACTTGCTTAGATCCGGATCCAGGATTAATTCCCTTATCTGCCTGAGAGCATCAGTGCCCACTTGGTTCACAGCCCAGCACAATCTCTGCATCACCATGCCATAGGAGCACTGGGGGTGGGACAGTGCCTATCTAGGCACCATTAGTCTGCCCTGACAATATTTGTTGTGTCAGTGATTGAATTGAGATGTCACTGGATTCAGTCCCAGATGAGTGACATAATCCCCAAACAAGGCAGTCATTCTCTGTTCTCTTACTTTGCCTCATCTCACTTGGCTTATGCTTTTAAAAGGCACTTTTAAAGCCAACGGTGAAGAACAGGGGAGGAAAGAACTAGGTGTTTTTACAAAACACATTAGTTGGCTACATTTGTACTCTGTAACTATATAGCAAACCAAAACCAAACTTAGTGGTACAAGACAGCAAATAGAGTGAAATATAATGGCAACAATTCAGTCAGTTATCTTAAAGAATAAGGATAGAAAAAAATTCCCACCAAGGTTACTCATTGTTCCAAATCTACTCTCATATAAGCCTAAAACACTCTTATGGATGCTGAATACTTACCAGCAAGGGTAAAGTAATTCCTCTTCTTTGGTAGAAAATAAGGGGAGGATGGGAAGGATTATTGAGACATGATGGGAGTGATAAAATTGCCAAGTATAACTACAGTAAAAAGATTTGCAGCTAGCTGATTTTCATTGTCTATATCTTCGAGTAGATATTCAAGTCAAACTGTGCCTGTGCAAGTTAGAGTATGTCTCCAAGGTCCTTCTCAAGGGGTAATGTTTGTGGGGTAAATTACCATGTGAACAAGTTCCCCGGATAACAAACCTGAAACAAGAGTCAAAACAGGGCTCTTTCCGTAAGAGACTTCTATATCTGTGTTATTTAGTCTGGGTTCTTTACCCTTGTAGCCCAAGAACTTAAAATTGTTACTTCCTTTGTACAAAACCTTGTGAAATCCATCAGAAGTTAGTCTTTGCTTTGAGACAAGCTCAGGGCTAACCGGCCAGCATTAAGCTTTTTGCATTTGTAGACCAAAATGAGGGTCACAGAAGAAGTGCAATCATTCACAACAAGACTGGGACTGGGTTTCTTGCCAAGCTGCAAGCATCACTGCAGTGGGAGTCACCAAGAGCCAGGGGCCACTGAACATCTTTCTACCAGTGAGTAGACAGCAGAGAAGAAGAAAGTTACACCTGAACAAACAAGTATGTCAAAAGCGACGGAGAAAGGTCGCTGAATCACCTATGCTAAAAGAAAGAGAAAGCAAAGAAGAGGTAAAAGGGCCAATATAAGAATGAGCATTTTGTTTTCTGTTCTACTTGGTCCATAGCTGAAAGCCCAGGAAGCAGACAGAGAGGAGATATGTAAGCCTTTCTCTGGGCTGCTGGCAAGTCTGCTTGGACACACAACCTGCCATTCTGCTGTTACAGAAACAATAAAATCTGCCATCATTGTTCTGCTAGTGCCAAAGGCAAAGAAGAGTTTTCTGCAGAATCGTTTGCGAGAAAATTAATTGATGACAGGCTTCTTGGCAGTTTGCAACCGTAACATTTGTATGATGTGCTGAAGCCACGGTTTTATTTCCTGCTAATCAGATATTGCTCTCTTTACTATGCATGGGCTTCTCTTCTAGCTCTTGTTGGCATGGAGATGGCAGACCTCTTAACAGTAATAACTCAAGTCCATAACAACTTTCAGTTCATATCAGCACATATTTTATAAGGTCTCAGAATACTCCCTGGAAACAACCACAACACACAACAGCCAACATGTGAAAATCCACCTGCCCATTTCATGGAGGACCTAGTATATACTTATAAATATCTGAAGGGTGGGTGTCAGGAGGATGAGGCCAAGCTCTTTTCAGTAGTGCCCAGCGACAGGACAAGGGGCAATGGGCACAAACTGAAGCACAGGAAGTTCCATCTGAACATGAGGAAGAACTTCTTCCCTCTGAGGGTGACGGAGCACTGGAACAGGCTGCCCAGGGAGTTTGTGGAGTCTCCTTCTCTGGAGATATTCAAGACCCGCCTGGGCAAGGTCCTCTACAGCCTACTGTAGGTGACCCTGCTTTGGCAGGGGGATTGGACTAGATGACCCACAGAGGTCCCTTCCAACCCCTACCATTCTGTGATTCTGTGATGGTGTGGAAACACAGCTTCGCCAGACTCCTCCTTGGCTTCAGTACAAAGTCCTACCTCACCAAACAAGCTAGTTCTGAAGAGATAATCTTGATCTCTATTTACACACTCCCGCACTCATCCCACCTGACATAAATGAGTTGTCTACATTTGAAACTCTATCTTCTTGAGTTCCCTCTAAGTCAATGGAAGGAGGCAGACACAAGTAGTTCTCCAGACAGGCAAGCTAGGCTTTCCTTTGTCTGTCTCTTTGGTTAAAGGGGGAGCTTAGGGTTAAATAGCTTCGGGATAAATACTTGAAGATAAAAAGGAAAGAAAGATAGATTGACTGAGAGAGAGAAAGAGAGATCTGCTCAGGTTATCTACAGGGAATGAATATCCTTCGGATGACCTATCACTGTCAGATTTGAGGAGCAGGGAACTGTGCATTTCATCACCTCCAGCTCTGACTGCCTCTATGTGGTCATTGGAAGGAGAGCTGCATGGCATTGGCCTTGGGTGCTGAGGGAGATGGGGAGATCCAGCTGCCAAAGGAGACTCTCCAATGGCTTTTTTCTGCCAGCTCTTTACAGCTTGTGGAGTCAGGGCATCACCTAGCAAGTAGCTTGTCCAACTGTCAAAAAACTGACAGGTTCCTGAACCAACGACAGACTTTCTGGTTCACAACAAAACTCTCGGTTTCAAGATTTTTAAGGAGAGGGATGGAACATGGATGATGGACAGTGGCTATGCCTCCACAGTAAGTTGTATCACATTTTAAACTGTATTTAGAGTTCATTTATACTACAATATAATCGAATTAAACTTGCGTATTTTACACTTCATAATAGTTTTTGTGTGTTCAGCTGTGAAGTATTTCAGGTATCCGTACCTTCAAAGCATTTCTGTATTATCTGATAATCAAATCCTTAATGAGGAGCAGCCTGTTGGAAATAAGCATGCACAGTTACTGTGACAGCAAATGCACAGGACAAATCAGAAGTAACCACAAAAACACATCCATGGGAAGAACATAGGAGTCACAGTTTGTGACTTGCAGTAGTTTTGGAGGGTGTTTCCTGAACTGCCTGATCTTATTCCACAGAAAGGCAAAGGGTTGCCAATTCCCTCATTTTTTTGAATTAGCTGGTGAAGGCCTACCAGCATGACCTAGAACTTTAGTGTCATTGAAAAAGGCAGATCATCAGCAGAGGGGGAGCTTATGGGGCTGAATAACGGAAGGGCAGTTTCCACCTCTCAAGTGGCCACTCTGGCTCCATTTGTAACAGTTCATTGAGCAGTGCTGCAGCACAGGCTTGGCCATCACCCTGCAGTCACTCATGCTCTTACATTTTTAGTACAGTTTCAGACACAGGTATCACTCATGTCAGCTATGATTCCTCCAAACAAATGCCAAGCATGCTTTTGGAGTTAGCACTGGCCAGGCGTGATTTCCAATAAGCAGCCCAGATATCTTGCAGAGTCAGAGTTAAGTAAAGTATCAGGTATAGTGTGGCCAGCAGGAGTAGGGAAGTGATTGTGCCACTGTACGCAGCACTGGTGAGGCCACACCTTGAGTACTGCATTCAGTGTTGGGCCCCTCACTACAAGAAGGACATTGAGGTGCTGGAGCTTGTCCAGAGAAGAGCAACAAGGCTGGTGAATGGTCTAGAGAACAAGTCTTATGAGGAGCAGCTGAGGGAACTGGGGCTGATTAGTCTGGAGAAGAGGAGGCTGAGGCAAGAACTCATTAGTCTCTACAACTATCTGAAAGGAGGTTGTAGTGAGGCGGGTGTTGGTCTGTTCTCCCAAGTAACTATTGATAGGATGAGAGGAAATGGCCTCAAGTTGTGTCAGGGGAGGTTCAGATCAGATGTTAGGAAAAATTTTTTTACTGAAAGAGTGGTCAGACATTGGAACAGGCTGCCCAGGGAAGTGGTGGAGTCTCTATCCCTGGAGGTGTTCACAAAAAGTGTAGATG
The DNA here is from genome assembly GCF_030867145.1 of Opisthocomus hoazin. Taxonomy (NCBI): domain Eukaryota; kingdom Metazoa; phylum Chordata; class Aves; order Opisthocomiformes; family Opisthocomidae; genus Opisthocomus; species Opisthocomus hoazin. Next base: position 125,237,047 of record NC_134415.1, read on the forward strand.
TGGCACTTCGGGATATGGTTTAGTAGGCGTGGTGGTGTTGGGTGGATGGTTGGACTTGATGACCTTGAAGGTCTTTTCCAACCA